>NW_026778972.1:0-165000 GCF_030144855.1 Hypanus sabinus | reverse complement strand
TGCAGCCCACTGTCTGTTCTCTGTTCAGGCAAGGGCCTGGTTAATTTCAAACTGGGCCGTTCACAACCCACGTACAAACACTGCAAAGAATGAAGGTTCCTGTGGCACAGCTGTCTGTGAGTGGAGGCGGGGGAGGTCACCTACCTGCAGAAAGATATCAATAAACTTCAGAGACTACAGGCAAAATTCACATGGGAGTTGCCGAGACTAGAGACCCTGAGTGATAGGGAAAGGTTGAATACTTTATTCCCTGGAGCGTAGGAGAATGAGGGGAGATTTGATAGAGACATACAGAATTATGAGTGGTTACAGTTCGGGCAAAGGTGCAAGATGGACTTTTTGAGTGAGATTGGAACCGGAGGGTGAAACATGAAATGTTTAAAGGGAGCGTGAAGGTGTACCTCTTCCCAGAGAAGTGCAGAACGAGCTGGCGGACGCGGGTTCAATTCTAACATTTGGGGAAGTACGTGGATTTGTGGTCCAATGATGGGACTACGTGGAATTTATAGATGGGCCAAAAGCCCCAATACTGTCGTGCAGTCCCCTACCACTCCAGCTATTGTCTGTCAGCTCCCACGACCCAGGTTTGAGCCTGATGTCTGGTGTTGCCTGCATAGAGTTTAAACATTCCCGCTGTGACCACAGTAGACGAGCGTACGTCAAAACAACATTGACAGCCGTAATGCGCCTGCTCCGGTTTCCTTGCACATCCCAAAGGCACGCAGATCGATAGGTTAATTGCAGACATCCCACAAATTGATGGTGCTACCTCCCTGAAGTGAGTTTTTGCAGGGTGGGATGTCTGTAATTGTTCACTGTAGATTGCCCCATCGAATGTTGATGGTGTGGGGGGGGGGGTCGATAGAATCGGAAATAATTTGGGGTAGAATTAGTCTAAATGGTTGGGGCGAACTCGGTGAGCCAGAGGACCTGTCTCCGAGCTCCAAATCTCTCTCAGGCTGAATTTTTTAAAACATTAAATCTGACCCCTCCACTTCCCCGCAGCGCAGCTTGATTTCAAAAGGTATAGTTCCAATTTGTCAGCATCACACACGACCTCTGGTCCCATAGACAGTGGACTACCATCCTAAAGGCCTAGAGAGAGTGGGTGAAGAGGATGTTTCCTCTCATGGGGGAGTCTGGGACCCAAGGGCACAGCCTCAGAATACTGGGGCGTTCTTTTAGAACAGAGGTGAGGAGGAATTTCAGATTGCCAGAGGGCGGTGAATCTGTGGAATTCATTTTCACAGACGGCCGTGGAGGCCAAGTCATGGGGTGTATTTAAAGCGGAGGCTGATTAGTCGGGGCGTCAAAGGTTACGAGGATCAGGCAGGAGAGTGGGGTTGAGAGGGTTAATAAATCATGACGGAATGGTGGAGCAGATTCAGTGGGCTGAATGGCCTAATTCTGCCCCTTGAGATGATTTTTTTTTTGTGGGGCATTTGAGGAATTGAACTTGCAAAGAGCTTTCCGTAGAAGAGCCCGCCGGTCGTGCCCGTGGAGTCCCCCCTGGAGCGCGTATTTCGGGTCAACGCTTCTAATAACGGGGCAGCAACCTGAAGGGTTAACTCTGGTTCTCTCTCCACAGAGGCTCGCTGACCGACTGGACGTTTCCCGGCAATTGTCTGGTCTTGTATCTAGTCTGGGCACCCGTGGCCAGAAGTCCTTCAGAAAGTCCAGTCGGATCTTTTAATGTCCAACTTCCTTTTTTGTTTAAAAATAAAAGACCATGTAAAAAGACAGCAGTTCCGGTGATACTGAGTTGTGTAAACCTTCCCTGCCTCTCTAACACAGATACGACCGTCAGGCGTCGGTGTAGTGTGGCGAACACTGAGATACGCCTGCGGAACTCCGCGTGCTCTGCGCCGTTCTGCACATTCCCCGTAACCTTTGGGTCCAGCGTCTAAGAAGCTCTCATTTGCTTTCTCTCTGGGTGACTCCACCTCCCTTTCAGGACAGGGTTTCCCAACCTTTTTAATGCCGTGGACCGAGGTTGTTTTCGGAGAAGATATCCTTGCGGTGTGTTTGTGAAAGACAGATTTTGAACTTGACCCATTTCAGCGTAGGTGCAGGCCGTGGACTCGGAAGCCTTCCGTTCTCTAGGCCGCTCCCCCCTTGCCCATCTTTGTTCCCTCACCTTGTACCCTGCGCCCCCTTGCGATCGGCGCAGCACGCTCAGCGTTTAGGTTGTCCGTCGAGCAGCCGGGGACTGAATTCGCTGAGGACCTTTTCAGAATGGCAGGCAGTGACTAGTGGGGTACCACAAGGCTCAGTGCTGGGACCCCAGTTGTTTACAACATATATTAATGATTTAGACGAGGGAATTAAATGCAGCATCTCCAAGTTTGCAGATGACACGAAGCTGGGCGGTGGTGTTAGCTGTGAGGAGGATTCAGGGTGACTTGGATAGGTTAGGTGAGTGGGCAAATTCATGGCAGATGCAATTTAATGTGGATAAATGTTATCCACTTTGGTTGGAAGAACAGGAAAACAGATTATTATCTGAATGGTGGCTGATTAGGAAAAGGGGAGGTGCAACGAGACCTGGGTGTCATTGTACACCAGTCATTGAAGGTGGGCATGCAGGTACAGCAGGCGGTGAAAAAGGCAAATGGTATGTTGGCATTCATAGCAAGAGGATTCGCGTACAGGAGCAGGGAGGTTCTACTGCAGTTGTACAAGGCCTTGGTGAGACCGCACCTAGAGTATTGTGTGCAGTTTTGGTCCCCTAATCTGAGGAAAGACATTCTTGCCATAGAGGGAGTACAAAGAAGGTTCACCAGATTGATTCCTGGGATGGCAGGACTTTCATATGAAGAAAGACTGGATCGACTAGGCTTATACTCACTAGAATTTAGAAGATTGAGGGGGGATCTTATTGAAACATATAAAATTCTAAAGGGATTGGACAGGCTAGATGCAGGAAGATTGTTTCCGATGTTGGGGAAGTCCAGAACGAGGGGTCACAGTTTAAGGATAAAGGGGAAGCCTTTTAGGACCGAGATGAGGAAAAACTTCTTCACACAGAGAGTGGTGAATCTGTGGAATTCTCGGCCACAGGAAACAGTTGAGGCCAGTTCATTGGCTATATTTAAGAGGGAGTTAGATATGGCCCTTGTGGCTAAAGGGATCAGGGGGTATGGAGAGAAAGCAGGTACAGGGTTCTGAGTTGGAGGGTCAGCCATGATCATACTGAATCGCGGTGCAGGCTTGAAGGGCCGAATGGCCTACTCCTGCACCTATTTTCTATGTTTCTATGTTTTAGGTCAGGGCTGGGCTTCGGCTGCCCAGCGGGCAGGCAGTCCTGAGTGACCTGCGTGCTGCTGGGCTTCGGCTGCCGAGCGGGCAGACAGTCGTGAGTGACCTGCGTGCTGCTGGGCTTCGGCTGCCCAGCGGGGCAGACAGTCCTGAGTGACCTGTGTGCTGCTGAGCTTCGGCTGCCGAGCGGGCAGACAGTCCTGAGTGACCTGCGTGCTGCTGGGCTTCGGCTGCCGAACAGGCAGGCAGTCCTGAGTGACCTGCGTGCTGCTGGGCTTCGGCTGCCGAACAGGCAGGAAGTCCTGAGTGACCTGCGTGCTGCTGGGCTTCGGCTGCCGAGCGGGGCAGACAGTCCTGAGTGACCTGCGTGCTGCTGGGCTTCGGCTGCCGAACAGGCAGGAAGTCCTGAGTGACCTGCGTGCTGCTGGGCTTCGGCTGCCGAGCGGGGCAGACAGTCCTGAGTGACCTGCGTGCTGCTGGGCTTCGGCTGCCGAGCGGGCAGACAGTCCTGAGTGACCTGTGTGCTGCTGGGCTTCGGCTGCCGAGCGGGCAGACAGTCCTGAGTGACCTGCGTGCTGCTGGGCTTCGGCTGCCGAGCGGGCAGACAGTCCTGAGTGACCTGCGTGCTGCTGGGCTTCGGCTGCCGAGCGGGCAGACAGTCCTGAGTGACCTGCGTGCTGCTGGGCTTCGGCTGCCGAGCGGGGCAGACAGTCCTGAGTGACCTGCGTGCTGCTGGGCTTCGGCTGCCGAGCGGGCAGACAGTCCTGAGTGACCTGCGTGCTGCTGGGCTTCGGCTGCCGAACGGGCAGGAAGTCCTGAGTGACCTGCGTGCTGCTGGGCTTCGGCTGCCGAGCGGGGCAGACAGTCCTGAGTGACCTGCGTGCTGCTGGGCTTCGGCTGCCGAGCGGGCAGACAGTCCTGAGTGACCTGCGTGCTGCTGGGCTTCGGCTGCCGAGCGGGCAGACAGTCCTGAGTGACCTGCGTGCTGCTGGGCTTTGGCTGCCGAGCGGGCAGACAGTCCTGAGTGACCTGCGTGCTGCTGGGCTTCGGCTGCCGAGCGGGCAGACAGTCCTGAGTGACCTGCGTGCTGCTGGGCTTCGGCTGCCGAACAGGCAGGCAGTCCTGAGTGACCTGCGTGCTGCTGCGCTTCAGAACACTTATTTTTACTGACTCATGCACAACGTTGTTCCTTTTCCTCGCACGCTGTTTTTAAGATCCGATGCTGTGTCATAGCACAGAAGATGGCTTTTGTTTGGCCCAACATATTCTGCTTCTATCGAAATAATCTTGTAAATTCCACTGTGCCCTCAGCACCGATCCTAATTCTTGGCCAAGAGCCTGACAAATTTGTTATTGTCAGAATCTAGTTTATTATACAGCACGATACACTTTTTTAAAAAAACTACTATAAGTTTTGAGAAGTATCGAAAAATTAAGTAAGCAGGGCAAATCCACTTGTTAGTCAATTCCTTTGATAAGTTCTTTGCGAGGCTGCTGAACTACATGCTTAAATATTCCTCACTTGGAGGGTGGGACGAGCGGCCAGCACAAGTGGTGCCCGAAGGCTCGATTTTCGGTGCTGAAAGTGAAGCTCGGATAGGCACACAGAGACAAGGACGTCTGCGGACAGGGGAAGTCCAGAGCAGCACCCGCAGAACGCTGGAGGATCTACCCTGCAGGCTAGGCAGCGTCCGCGGAAGGGTCTCGGCCCGAAAGATCTGACTGTTTAATCTTTTCCCTAGATGCTGCCTGGCCTGCCTCCAGCATTGGGTGGGTACGTGGATGGGAGGGCTGTGATCCAGGTTCAGCTCGATCTCAGCAGCCGGGGAATTTGAGGCTGCTGGCTCTCGAGTCCCACTGCCGTTGGGAAACAGGCTGTGGCACCACCCGGCCAGCGGTCCCGCCTCGTGCACCTGCTTTGGTGGCCGGCACAGTTACGAACGTGGTGAATGCAGCGCTGGGGCTCGAGTTGAGGGTGCATGGCTCTGCTGTGATGGTTACGCACAGTGAGACAGTTTGATTCAGATGCGCAGTTTCTGAGCGGCACGACCCAGCGAGCCCCGATTTAACCCTAGCACTAATCACGGGACAGCTTGCAGCGACCAGTGAACGCCTTTGGTCTGTAGGAGGGAACCGGGGCGCCCGACCCAAGCGGCCACGGGGAGAGCGGACGAGCTCCTTAAAGAGAGCGGCGGGAATCAAACCCGGGTCGCCGGTACCGTGGAGCGTTGCGAGATGGTGTCGTGGACCGAAGAGGCCGAGGACCACAGATCCTTTGAGCGGAACTCTTATGCCAAATCTCCGGAGGCGTTGGGGGGGTGGAATGGGGCAGCACACCAGTCCCCCACCCCCGAGAGACGCGGACATCTGAAAACATTTCACACTCAAAACCGGGTTTAATATCGTGCAGACTTGTCGTGAGGTTTGCTCTTTTATGGCAGTGCTCCATTGAGTTGTAATCAGACATGGTGCAAAACAGTGAGATAGTGTTTATGGGTTCAACAAACTGTTCAGAAATCTGATGGCAGAGGGGAAGAAGCTGTTTCTGAAACATTGAGTGTGTATCTTCAAGCTCCTGTACCTCCTCCCTAATGGCGGAGGGGAAGAAGCTGTTCCTGAAGCATTGAGTGTGTGTCTTCAGGCTCCTGTACCTCCTCCCTGATGGCAGAGGGGAAGAAGCTGTTCCGGAATGGCTGAGTGTGTGTCTTCAGGCTCCTGTACCTCCTCCCTGATGGCAGAGGGGAAGAAGGTGTTCCTGAATCATTGAGTGTGTGTCTTCAGGCTCCTGTACCTCCTCCCTGATGGCAGAGGGGAAGAAGCTGTTCCGGAATGGCTGAGTGTGTGTCTTCAGGCTCCTGTACCTCCTCCCTGATGGCAGAGGGGAAGAAGCTGTTCCGGAATGGCTGAGTGTGTGTCTTCAGGCTCCTGTACCTCCTCCCTGATGGCAGAGGGGAAGAAGGTGTTCCTGAATCATTGAGTGTGTGTCTTCAGGCTCCTGTACCTCCTCCCTGATGGCAGAGGGGAAGAAGCTGTTCCGGAATGGCTGAGTGTGTGTCTTCAGGCTCCTGTACCTCCTCCCTGACGTTAGTGATGAGAAGAGGTCACGAGTGCATTACTGATGATGTCCTGGATGCCAGGGAGGCTGGTGCCCCCCTAGATGGATTTGGGTGAGTTTACAACCCTCTGCGGCTTTTCCCCAGTGCCCCACATTGTCAACCCCCCCCCCCCCCCCCCACACCCCACCCCGGGTGGCGATGCAGCCCGTCAGATTGTCTGTAGAAATTTACTGGAGTCTTTTGTTGACGTACCAAATCTCGGTCAAACTCCCTAATGGAGCCACTGGGGTGTCATATTTGATGATGGGCCCAGGACAGATCTTCAAGGCACGTAGGGACTTGAAGCAGGTTGGTCTCACGCCATCCTGACCTGAAAGTATCGCACCTTTCTTTCGTTGTTAATGGATCTAAATCCTGGAGCCGCTTTCCAACAGCAGGGTCAGCAAGTCTTTCCCAGGACTCTAGTGGGTCCCAAAGGCTGGCACTGTGACCTAGGTTCACAAGGGCAATGTCAGACCAGCAGCAGATGGCAGGGATAGGCAGAAACTGGCGGTGTTCAATCGTTTACAGTCCTGTGGACAAGCCTCAGGCACACCTATATAGCGAGGGGGCTTAAGGCTTCTGCACAGTTCTGTAGTAATTTTACTCTACTGCTGTCTGAAAAATCCCACCAAATTTCATAAAACATGTGAGTGATGATAAACCTGGGTCTCTGTTGGGGACTGAGAGTGGGAAGGGGGGCAGGGAGAGGGGGAGTCATGGTTGGGAAAAGGGGAAGGGAGAGGGGAGGGAGCGGGAAGCACCAGAGAGACGGTCTGTAATGGATAAATCGATCATTTGGAATCAGATGACCTTGCCTGGGTGTGCCTGCTCCCGCCCCCACCCATGGCACCCCTCCTCTGCCACCCGTCCCACACCCCTCCCCTGGCGCTCCACCCTCGCCATTCCCCACACTCTTTGCTCCCGCCAGATTTACAACCTTGCTGTCTGCTCTACGTTGACAAATACAGTACTGCGTGCAGAAGTCTCGGGCACCTTGGCTACTTTTATGTGCTGAAGACATTTGTACAGTGCTGTATTTTCATGTTTTATAAGTTTATGATATTTATATAAGAGGATACAGGGTGACTTGGATAGGTTAGGTGAGAGGGCAAATTCATGGCAGATGCAATTTAATGTGGATAAATGTGAGGTTATCCACTTTGGTTGCAAGAACAGAAAAACAGATTATTATCTGAATGGTGGCCGATTAGGAAAAGGGGAGATGCAATGAGACCTGGGTGTCATTGTACACCAGTCATTGAAGGTGGGCATGCAGGTACAGCAGGCGGTGAAAAAGGCAAATGGTATGTTGGCATTCATAGCAAAAGGATTTGAGTACAGGAGCAGGGAGGTTCTACTGCAGTTGTACAAGGCCTTGCTGAGACCACACCTGGAGTATTTTGTGCAGTTTTGGTCCCCTAATCTGAGGAAAGACATTCTTGCCATAGAGGGAGTACAGAGAAGGTTCACCAGATTGATTCCTGGGATGGCAGGACTTTCATATGAAGACAGACTGCATCGCCTGGGCTTATACTCACTGGAATTTAGAAGATTGAGGGGGGATCTTATTGAAACGTATAAAATCTTAAAGGGATTGGACAGGCTAGATGCAGGAAGATTGTTCTCAATATTGGGGAAGTCCAGAACGAGGGGTCACAGTTTAAGGATAAAGGGGAAGCCTTTTAGGACCGAGATGAGGAAAAACTTGTTCACACAGAGTGGTGAATCTGTGGAATTCTCTGCCACAGGAAACAGTTGAGGCCAGTTCACTGGCTATATTTAAGAGGGAGTTAGAAATGGCCCTTATGGCTAAAAGGATCAGGGGGTACAGAGAGAAAGCAGTTACAGAGTTCTGAGTTGGATGATCAGCCATGATCATACTGAATCGCGGTGCAGGTTTGAAGGGCTGAATGACCTACTCCTACACCTATTTTCTATGCTTCTATGTTTCTATATGATGTTAAAATAATAGTAAATGGCTAGGTTCCGTAATTGTCATGAGATGTTTCCCATAGTGTGGGAATCTATGACCAGACGGCACAATCAAAGAGTCGAACAGAGATGAGGAGGAATTTCTTTAGCCAGAGGGTGGTGAATCTGTGGAAATCGTTGCCACAGACGGCCGTGGAGGCCAGGTCACTGGGTGTATTTGAAGCGGAGCTTGGTAAGTTCCTGGTTGGTAAGGACATCAAAGGACATGCAGCGAAGGCAGGAGAATGGGATTGAAAAGGGTAATAGCAGGCATGATGGGCTGAATGGCTTAACCCTGCTCCTGCATCTTAGTGTCTTCTGGTTGTAGTGAAAAATGGAGGGCTGTTTGGGAGGGGTTAGGTTGATACTAGGGTGGGTTTAAAGCAGGAGTTCCCCGCCTTTTGTTTTTAATGTCATGGACCCCATGTTGGCAGCCCCCGAGTTGATAGGTTGGCACGCCATAGTGGGCCGAAGGGCCTGCGCTGTGCTGAACTGTTCTCTGTGCTTCAAGTGGGAACGCGTGACGCCGGCCTTCCTGGTACGCGGTGCCAACGTCGGAAGACAGAAACTGAGCAGAGTGTCAGTGCAGTACGACTGCAGGTTGCAGGACTGTCAGGTATAGAGTGGAGAAGAGAGACCTCTGGGCACATTGACCTTCGTAGACCATGAGATAGACGAGCAGAATTGGGCCTTTTGGCCCATCGAGTGTGCTCCGTCATTTCATCATTGCTGAACCATCTTCCTACTCCTGCCAATCTCCCCGATCTCCAATCTCAATCTCCTGCCTCCTCCCCATATCCCTTCATGCCCTGACCAGTCAGGAATCTATCAACCTCCGCCTTAAATATACATAAACACTTGGCCTCCACGGCCATCTGTGGCAACGATTTCCACAGATTCACCACTCTCTGGCTTAAGAAATTCCTCCTCGTCTCCGTTCCAAATTGACGTTTCTCTATTCTGAGGCTGTGTCCTCTGGTCTTAGACTCCCCCACCACTGGAAGCATCCTCTCTACGTCCACTCACAATATTTGATAGATTTCAATGAGATCCCCGTCTTGGTCTTCTGAACCCCGGCGAGTACAGGCCCGGAGCTATCAAATGCTCCCTATATGACGAGCCTTTCAATCTCCAAATCATTTTCGTGAACCTCCTTTGAACCCTCTCCAATGTCAGCATATCCTTTCTCAGATAAGGGGCCCAAGACTGCTCGCAATTCTGCAAGTCAGGCCTCAGCAGAGCCCTGTAAAGCCCCAGCATTGACACCCCTGCTTCGTAAATCACAGGATTAAATACAGCAGTTGCAAAGTTCCCTTTCAGATGTGAGGACAGGTTTGCAGGATTGCGAGCAGTTCTGTCACCTACCCATAAGAAAGATCTGAAAAGAAGAATTCAGGGAAGATTTACGAGGATGTTGCCAGGACTTAAGACCTAAGTTGCAGGGCATGGTTTAGGTTTTCATTCCCTGGAATGTCTGAAAATGAGAAATTATAATGGGTACAGATAATGTAAATGCGAGAAGGCTTTTTCCACTGAGATTAGGTAAGGCTATACCCTCTGGTCCTAGACTCACCCACTATAGGAAACATCCTTTCCACATCCACTCTGCCTGTGTCCTCTGGTCCTAGACTCCCCCACTATAGGAAACATCCTCTCCACATCCACTCCATTTGTGCCCTCTGGTCCTAGACTCCCCCACTATAGGAAACATCCTCTCCACATCCACTCTATCTGTGTCCTCTGGTCCTAGACTCCCCCACTATAGGAAACATCCTCTCCACATCCACTTTGTACTGGCCTTTCAATATTCGATACATCTCAATGAGATCCCACCCCCACCTTCATTCTTTTAAACCCCAGTGAGTACAGGCCCATTTCAACTGTATGTTAGCCCTTTCAGTCCAATGAACCTCCTCTGGACCCTCATCATTGCCAGCACAACCCACCTTCGAAAGGGGGGCGCAGTACTCCAATTGTGGTCTGCCCAGTGCCTTAGAAAGTCTCAGCATGTCATCCATCCATCTATATTCTAGTCCTCTCGAAACGAGTGACAACATTGCATTTGCCCTCTATCGGCGTTTCTGTTGGCCTCTTTTCCAACTGCAGGCCTACACGCCATAGCATCCAGGAAAGGCACGGTACAGAAACCGGCCCTTCGGCCCAGCTAGTGTGCGCGGAACCATTTACAGCTGCCTCTAGAAATGAATCCTATCTCTGCATTTGCCTTCCTCACCCTGTTCCTGACCGAGGAGCTGGACCAGAGCTGGAGGTCATCGGTTAAGGGGAAAGGTGGAATATTTAAGGAGACCACCTTCACCGGGAGGGTGGAGTTAGTGGGGAACGAGCTGCCGTTGCAAGTGATGGACGTGGGTTTGATTTCAACACTGACAAGAAATTGGGATGGCTACGTGGATGGGAGGTGGTATGGAGGTCTGTGGTCCGGGTGCAGGGTCCATGGGAGTTGGCAGACTAACAGAGTGAGGACCTGTTTCAGAGCATTAATGCTCTGTGACTCTGTCAGGTACTTATCTTGGGGGTGGGGGGGGTGAGTTTAGAAAAAAGTTGGACGTGGCTGGGTTCACGACCAGACGCTTGGTCAAAGGGTGTCACGGAGAGGAGGACGTGCCAGCGGTAACCAGCACATTGATGTGACGAAGGTAATCCTCCTCGGGCGTGTCCGAATGAAATTGTTCCCACTGAAAGGCGCCTGCTCCTCTTGCAGGGGAAGTGCACGGAGCTTGCACGCGAGCTGGACGTGAAGACCCGCGCCTTGGACGTTCGCGATGCAGAGGTGGCTGATTTACAGGAGGAGGTGACTGAATTACAGGAGGAGATGGAGGTATGTGCTGTGCATTTTGCAATTACCTGCCGTCTGTATGTTTTATTGGGTTATGGTGCGGAATAGCCCTTCCGGACCGCAGAGTAATCCCCCTGATTTACCCGGAGCACGTTGACCTATGACCTACCCGGTGTGTCTCCGTTCCAAATTGACGTTTCTCTATTCTGAGGCTGTGTCCTCTGGTCTTGGACTCCCCCACCACTGGAAGCATCCTCTCTACGTCCACTCACAATATTTGATAGATTTCAATGAGATCCCCGTCTTGGTCTTCTGAACCCCGGCGAGTACAGGCCCGGAGCCATCAAATGCTCCCTATATGACGAGCCTTTCAATCTCCAAATCATTTTCGTGAACCTCCTTTGAACCCTCTCCAATGTCAGCATATCCTTTCTCAGATAAGGGGCCCAAGACTGCTCACAATTCTGCAAGTCAGGCCTCAGCAGAGCCCTGTAAAGCCCCAGCATTGACACCCCTGCTTCGTAAATCACAGGATTAAATACAGCAGTTGCAAAGTTCCCTTTCAGATGTGAGGACGGGTTTGCAGGATTGCGAGCAGTTCTGTCACCTACCCATAAGAAAGATCTGAAAAGAAGAATTCAGGGAAGATTTACGAGAGTGTTGCCAGGACTTAAGACCTAAGTTGCAGGGAAACGGTGAATGGTTTAGGATTTCATTCCCTGGAATGTCAGAAAATGAGAAAGTATAGTGGGTACAGATAATGTAAATGCAAGAAGGCTTTTTCCACTGAGATTAGGTAAGGCTATACCCTCTGGTCCTAGACTCACCCACTATAGGAAACATCCACTCCACATCCACTCTATCTGTGTCCTCTGGTCCTAGGCTCCCCCACTATAGGAAACATCCTCTCCTCATCCACTCTATCTGTGCCCTCTGGTCCTAGACTCCCCGACTATAGGAAACATCCTCTCCTCATCCACTCTATCTGTGCCCTCTGGTCCTAGACTCCCCCACTGTAGGAAACATCCTCTCCACAATCACTTTGTACTGGCCTTTCAATATTCGATACATCTCGATGAGATCCCACCCCCACCTTCATTCTTTTAAACCCCAGTGAGTACAGGCCCATTTCAACTGTATGTTAGCCCTTTCAGTCCAATGAACCTCCTCTGGACCCTCATCATTGCCAGCACAACCCACCTTCGAAAGGGGGGCGCAGTACTCCAATTGTGGTCTGCCCAGTGCCTTAGAAAGCCTCAGCATGTCATCCATGCATCTATATTCTAGTCCTCTCGAAACGAGTGACAACATTGCATTTGCCCTCTATCGGGGTTTCTGTTGGCCTCTTTTCCAACTGCAGGCCTGCACGCCATAGCGTCCGGAAAAGGCACGGTACAGAAACTGGCCCTTCGGCCCAGCTAGTGTGCGCGGAACCATTTACAGCTGCCTCTAGAAATGAATCCTATCTCTGCATTTGCCTTCCTCACCCTGTTCCTGACCGAGGAGCTGGACCAGAGCTGGAGGTCATCGGTTAAGGGGAAAGGTGGAATATTTAAGGAGACCACCTTCACCGGGAGGGTGGAGTTAGTGGGGAACGAGCTGCCGTTGCAAGTGATGGACGTGGGTTTGATTTCAACACTGACAAGAAATTGGGATGGGTACGTGGATGGGAGGTGGTATGGAGGTCTGTGGTCCGGGTGCAGGGTCCATGGGAGTTGGCAGACTAACAGAGTGAGGACCTGTTTCAGAGCATTAATGCTCTGTGACTCTGTCAGGTACTTATCTTGGGGGTGGAGAGGGGTGAGTTTAGAAAAAAGTTGGACGTGTCTGGGTTCACGACCAGACGCTTGGTCAAAGGGTGTCACGGAGAGGAGGACGTGCCAGCGGTAACCAGCACATTGATGTGACAAAGGTAATTGTCCTCGGGCGTGTCCGAATGAAATTGTTCCCACTGAACCGCGGCGGCTGACTGAAAGGTGCCTGCTCCTCTTGCAGGGGAAGTGCACGGAGCTTGCACGCGAGCTGGACGTTAAGACCCGCGCCCTGGACGTTCGTGATGCAGAGGTGGCTGATTTACAGGAGGAGATCGAGGTACGAGCTGTGCATTTTGCAATTACCTGCCGTCTGTTTGTTTTATTGGGTTACGGTGCAGAATAGCCCTTCCGGACCGCAGAGCAATCCCCCTGATTTACCCGGAGCACGTTGACCAATTAACCCACCTACCCGGTGTGTCTCATGACCGCGGGAGGAAACCGGAGTACCCGGAGGAAATCCTTGCGGTCACGGGGAGCGTGTACAGACCCCTAACAGGCAGCAGTCGGATTGCTACCTGCCTTTTCTCCCCGTAACCTTTCAACGCCCTGACTAATCATAAACCAGCGAGTTGTTTGTATGTCTTCCCTCTCGCCATGAAACGGAGAGGCCTCGTTTTCCCTTATTAGGGAGAGAGAGAGCCTGTGGTATGTCGAATACTGGGTGAACGAGTAGTCCTCGGGGGGGGGGGGGGGGGGTGCTGCAAGTCTGTGTCTTTGCTGTTGTTTTGCTGCACACCTGAGTTGCTCGTGGGCAGGGGGGCCGATGCTTCTTTCTCGCTGGTGGGGAGGGGATTCACTGCTTTGCTGCTGCTTAAGCGTGAGATGGGGGGAGCTGATGGAGTGGGGGGGCTTTGGAGTTCTAACATTTAACTCCTTCATTCTTTGGGGACACTCCTCTGTTTTCTTGGATGTTTGCGAAGAAAAAGCACTTCATGAATGTGTATTGTATACGTTTCCCTGACTTGGCCCAGACAGCCGTCTGTGGCAATGGAGTCCACAGATTCACCACCCCTCCTCATCTCAGTTCTAAAGGGACCTCCTTCTCTTCTGAGGCTCTTCCCTCTGGACCTGGGCTGCCCACTGTATGTTATTGTTAACAAAGTACGATTACACCTCTATGTCCTCAGTCCTTCCTTCTTTTGTACTTGAACACTCAAATTAGTAAATATGTACAATCACAGTAACAATCACAGCACGGTAACAGGCCATCTCGGCCCTTCTAGTCCGTGCCGAACGCTTACTCTCACCTAGTCCCACTGACCCGCACTCAGCCCATAACCCTCCATTCCTTTCCTGTCCATATACCGATCCAATTTTACTTTAAATGACAATATCGAACCTGCCTCTACCACTTCTACTGGAAGCTCGTTCCACACAGGTACCACTCTCTGAGTAAAAATGTTTCCCCTTGTGTTACCCCTAAACTTTTGCCCCCCAACTCTCAACTCATGTCCTCTTGTTTGAATCTCCCCTACTCTCAATGGAAAAAGCCTATCCACCTCATAATTTTAAATACCTCTATCAAGTCCCCCCTCAACCTCCAATGCTCCAAAGACCAAACTTGGACGTTCCTCTCCGTGCCCATGAATAAAGACATCCTCTTCATGTCCACTCTGCCTGGGTCTTTCAATATTCAGCAGGTTTCAGTCGAGATCATTGCCTGGATAGTTCTGCTGAACCTCCTCCAGTGCCAGCACACCCTTTCTTAAGTCGTCACCATCGTTATGGTGCACCCAGTCACAACACTCTCTACGGTACGTCCGTAGAAATTTGCCAGTGTCTTTTGGCGACTTACCAAATCTCCTCTAACTCCTCGTGAAGTATAGTGGCCTTCTTTGCGGCTGCATCGATACGTTGGGGCCCGGTTTGGAGGTCCTGGCAGTGTTGTAAAGCAGGGCGGGGGTAAGAGGGTAATCAGAAGCTGAAAGCAGTGGTGTGTTGAAGGTGTGGCTGTCGATGATGGAACCCAGCCGCCCTGGGGGTGGCGATTAGGGCAGAAGTGAAGGAGTGCGAGGATTTGAGGGGGGGGGGGGACGTGGCTGGGGGACGAAGCTGATGGTTACCATATGGTATGATCTCGTAGGAATATTCTGAATGTTAAAAGGCCTGAACAGATTAGATTTGGCAAAGTTATTTCCCGTGGTGGGGGATTTCAGGACAAGAGGGCAGGACTTCAGGATTGAAGGACGTCCTTTTAGAACTGACATGCAGAGAAATTACTTTAGTCAGAGGTGGTAAATCTGTGGAATTTCCTTCCACGAGTGACTGTGGAGGCCGAGTCACGGGTGTATTTCAGGCTGAGATAGACAGGTTCTTGATAAGCCAGGGCATCAAAGGGTCTGGGGTAAAGGCAGGGGAGTGGGGATGACTGGAAGAGTTGGATCGGCCCGTGATTGGCAGAACAGACTCGATGGGCCGAATGGCCTACTTCTGCCCCTATATTTTATGGTCTTATGGTCTTGTATCGCTGTAACAGTGCCGGTGACCTGGGTTCAGTTACACCGCTGTGTGTAAGGAACTTGTGCTTTCAGTCTGCGTGACCGAGTGAGTTTCCTCCCGCATTCCAAAGCATGGGCGTAATGGGGCAGCACCGTTGTCTCAGTCTGTTACCGAAAGTGCTCCCCTGTTCGGCCAAGGTGACACGCAGAGAGTGAGGAACATTGTCCGGAATTGCCAGGGTTTTCCGGAGGGTCCTTTGTTCCACCACGGCCCCCAGTGTGTCCAGTTTGACTCCTGTAACAGAGCCAGCCTCTCTAATCAGTTTATTGAGCCTGTTGGCATCACCCACGTTGATGCCATTGCCCCAGCTCACCACCCCATAGAAGATTGTCCTGGAGACAACAGACCGGTAGAACGTGTGAAGGAGAGGCCTGCACCCTCCGAAGGACCTCAGTCTCCTCAGGGAGTAGAGGCGACTCTGGCCCTTCTTGTACACGGCCTCTGTGTTGGGGCTCCACTCGACTCTGTCATCCAGGTGCCCCCCCACCCCCCCCCAGGTACCTGTAGGTCCTCACCACATCCACGTCCTCACCGTCAATAGTAACAGGGAACAGTCTTCCTAAAGTCCATCACCGTCTCCTCTGTGTTGGGGCTCCACTCAAGTCTGTCATCCAGGTGCCCCCCCCCCCCCCCCCCCCAGGTACCTGTAGGTCCTCACCACATCCACGTCCTCACCATCGATAGTAACAGGGAGCAGTCTTCCTAAAGTCCATCACCATCTCCTCTGTGCTGGGGCTCCACTCGAGTCTGTTATCCAGGTGCCCCGACCCCCGGTACCTGTAGGTCCACACCACATCCACGTCCTCACCATCGATAGTAACAGGGAGCAGTCTTCCTAAAGTCCATCACCATCTCCTCTGTGTTGGGGCTCCACTCGAGTCTGTAATCCAGGTGACCCCCCCCCCCCCCAGGTACCTGTAGGTCCTCACTACATCCACTTCCTCACCATCGATAGTAACAGGGAGCAGTCTTCCTAAAGTCCATCACCGTCTCCTCTGTGTTGGGGCTCCACTCGAGTCTGTAATCCAGGTGCCCCCCCCCCAGGTACCTGTAGGTCCTCACCACATCCACGTCCTCACCATCGATAGTAACAGGGAGCAGTCTTCCTAAAGTCCATCACCGTCTCCTCTGTGTTGGGGCTCCACTCGAGTCTGTAATCCAGGTGCCCCCACCCCCCCCAGGTACCTGTAGGTCCACACCACATCCACTTCCTCACCATCGATAGTAACAGGGAGCAGTCTTCCTAAAGTCCATCACCATCTCCTCTGTGTTGGGGCTCCACTCGAGTCTGTAATCCAGGTGCCCCCCCCCCCCCAGGTACCTGTAGGTCCTCACCACATCCACGTCCTCACCGTCGATAGTAACAGCGAGCAGTCTTCCTAAAGTCCATCACCGTCTCCTCTGTGTTGGGGCTCCACTCGAGTCTGTAATCCAGGTGCCCCCCCCCCCAGGTACCTGTAGGTCCTCACCACATCCACATCCTCCCCGTCGATAGTAACAGGGAGCAGTCTTCCTAAAGTCCATCACCGTCTCCTCTGTGTTGGGGCTCCACTCGAGTCTGTAATCCAGGTGCCCCGCCCCCCCCCAGGTACCTGTAGGTCCACACCACATCCACTTCCTCACCATCGATAGTAACAGGGAGCAGTCTTCCTAAAGTCCATCACCATCTCCTCTGTGTTGGGGCTCCACTCGAGTCTGTAATCCAGGTGCCCCCCCCCCCCCCCCCCAGGTACCTGTAGGTCCTCACCACATCCACGTCCTCACCGTCGATAGTAACAGCGAGCAGTCTTCCTAAAGTCCATCACCGTCTCCTCTGTGTTGGGGCTCCACTCGAGTCTGTAATCCAGGTGCCCCCCCCCAGGTACCTGTAGGTCCTCACCACATCCACATCCTCCCCGTCGATAGTAACAGGGAGCAGTCTTCCTAAAGTCCATCACCGTCTCCTCTGTGTTGGGGCTCCACTCGAATTTCTGCAGATGACATGACTCAGAGTTGTACCTGAAGTCCGAGGTATAGGGGGTGCACAGGAAGGGAGCCAGCTCAGTCCCCTGTGGGGCCCCAGTGCGGCTCATGGCCGTGTCTGACACACAGCTCTGAAGCCAGACAGACTGTGGCCTGCCAGTCAGGTAGGGTACTCAACACAAGGCTACTGAAAGCTTAAATGCACAACGTGCTTCTGCTCTTCTCTTCAACGTTCTACAATCCCAGTCCTTTATTTGAGGGTAGTTTCGTCAGCTCGTTCCCTGCGTGGGACGGTTACAATAACTTGACTTCTGTCCACAGAGACTGACTAAGAGGATTGAGGAGTTGAGGCCCAGCACAGACCATCAGAGTGGAGCGTTCAGATTGGAACACGCCAATCCTTACAGCATGAACGTTCCAACAGCACATTCTGCCCATCCAGAGCTCCTGTTTGGCAACCCGTACTTCGAGAGAGGTAAGTGGGATCAAACCTTTTGCCCTGCCTTGCGCCAATTCAGGTTGGAACAGCTGCTTGCAGTGGCCACTTTATTCGGTGAGCCTGTAGACCTGCCCGTTAACACAAATATCCAATCAACCAGTCGTCTGGCAGCAGCTCGGTGCATAAAAGCATGCAGACGTGGTCAAGAGGTTCAGTTTTGTTCAGAACAAAACATCAGAGTGGTGGGGGGGGGGGGAGAAGAATAAATGTGATTGCAGTGATTTTGACCGTGAAATGATTGATGGTGCCAGATGGGGTGGTTTGAGTATCTCAGAGACTGCTGATCTCCTGGGATTTTCACACACAACAGTCTCCGGAGTTTACAGAGAATGGTGTGAAAAACAAAAAAAATCCAGTGAGAGGCAGGTGTGTGGGTGAAAGCACTTTGTTAATGAGAGTGGTCAGATTTGAATGGCCAGACTGGTTCGAGCTGACAGGAAGGTGACAGTAACTCAAATAACCACACGTTACAACAGTGGTGTGCGGAAGAGCATCTCTGAATGCACAACACGCTGAGTCTTGAGGTGGACGGGCTACAGCAGCAGAAGACCATGAGCTTATGCTCAGTGGCCACAGGAGCTGCCTAATTCAGTCGCTACTACGTGTATTAAACCTTTCTTGATAAGGGTACACCTGACTGGACTCGCACAAAACGCTGGAGAAACTCAGCAGGTCAGGCAGCGTCGATGGAAATGAATAAATAGTCAACGTTTCAGGCCGAGGCTGGAAAAGAAGGGGGAAGATGTCAGAATAAAAAGGTGGGGCAGGGGAAGGAGGACCAGCTGATAGATGAAGCCTGGGCTGGAGAGGAAGGAATCGGATACAGGAGGAGAGTGGACCGCAGGGGAAAGGGAAGAAGGAGGGGACCCAGGGGCAGATGAGAAGAGGTAAAAGGCTAGAGTGGGGAATAGAAGTAGAGTGAAGGGGGAGGGAATTTTTTACTGGAAGGAGAGATCAATGCTCATGCTGTCAGGTTGGAGGCTAACCAGACGGAATATGAGGTGTTGCTCCTCCACCCTGAGGGTGGCCTCATCTTGGCACACAAGGAGGCCATGGACCGACATGTCAGAACGGGAACAAGAGTTGAAATGTTTGGCCATTGATAAGTTCAGCGTTTGGCAGATGCAGGGGAAGTGCTGGACAAAGCGGTCTCTCCCCACCCCCACCCCCCAAATTACGACGGGTCTCACCGGTGTAGAGGGGGCTGCATCGGGAGCACCCTCCACACCGATGGGTGCCCCCAGCAGATCTGCAGCTGAAGTGTTGCCTCACCTGGAAGGGCTATTTGAGGTGAGGGAGGAGGTGAATGGGCAGGGGTTGGCACTTTGGACTTGCAGGGAGAAGTGATGGGAGGGAGATTAGTGGGGAGGGACGAAAGGAGAAAGCAGAGGGTGAGGGAGGTAAAGACGTGTGATAAGGTCCCTTTGGAGGTGGCAGACTCCACAAAGTTTCAAACAAAAACGAGCAACAGTGAAGAAAAAGCACACGTCACACAGCTCGTGAAAGAGCCTGTTGTCCTGCAAGTCCGCTGGAGGCTAGAGACACCGACCCTGGGGTTAGAGGAGACAGTGGGTGGTACGGAGGGAACGAGGGGACTTGTTTTGCTGCTGTTGTTTAGTCACTTGTTCTGGGGTGTTCTGACAAGCACGCTGAGCGTGCTACGTTGGCGCCAGGAATTTGTGGCGGCACTTGTGGGCTGCCCCCAGCGCACCCTTGGGTGCTGTGGTTACTAAAGCAGATGACACATTTCACTCTAAGTTTTTATGTCATCGTCATTATGCGCCGTGCCGTCTGTTGTCATCATTGTGCGCTGTGTCGTATGACGTGGGCGATCACAGTCTTTCCATGACCCTGACTGTTCTTGGCAAGTTTTTCTACAGAAGTGGTTTGCCATTGCCTTCTTCTGGGGCAGTGTCTGTATAAGACAGGTGACCCCCAGCCATTATCAATACTCTTCAGAGATTGCCTGCCTGGTGTCAGTGGTCGCATCACCAGGACTTGTGATCTGAACCGGCTGCTCGTACGACCGTCCACCACCTGCTCCCATGGTTTCACGTGACCCTGATCGGGGGCTAAGCAGGTACTGCACCTTGCCAGAGGGTGACCTGCAGGCTAGTGCAGGGAAGGAGCACTTCACAAATCGTCTGATAGAGACGTATCTCCACCCCAGCACCAGTCTGAGTCCGAGTGCGAATCAGATCGAGGAATGTTTAGGGAGGGAATAGGAGAAGATGAAACTTGGGAAACTGAGGAGAGAGCTTCTGCTAGCAAAATGGAGGTGAACTCACTTTGACTTCACCTTTGACCTGGGCATGCAATGGCCAAGGAAAGCCAGACCTTCCATGTGATGAACAGCAGAAAGGGAGAATCAGAATCAAATTCAATATCACCAGCGTTTGTTGTTTTGTGGCAGCATTACATTGCAATACATCAAAATAAAAACTGTGAATTACACTGAATATATATATTTCAATAAATCGTGAGGTTCAACGTCCATTCAGAAATCCAACAGCAGAGGGGAAGAAGCTGTTCCTGAATCGTTGAATGTGTGCCTTCAGGCTCCTGTACCTCCTCACTGATGGCAGAGGGGAAGAAGCTGTTCCTGAGTCGTTGAGTGTGTGTCTTCAGGCTCCTGTACCTCCTCCCTGATGGCAGAGGGGAAGAAGCTGTTCCTGAATCGCTGAGTGTGTGTCTTCAGGCTCCTGTACCTCCTCACTGATGGGAGAGGGGAAGAAGCTGTTCCTGAATCATTGAGTGTGTCTCTTCAGGCTCCTGTACCTCCTCCCTGATGGCAGAGGGGAAGAAGCTGTTCCTGAATCATTGACTGTGTGTCTTCAGGCTCTTGTATCTACTCCCTGATGGCAGAGGGGAAGAAGCTGTTCCTGAATCGCTGAGTGTGTGTCTTCAGGCTCCTGTACCTCCTCCCTGATGGCAGAGGGGAAGAAGCTGTTCCTGAATCGTTGAGTGTGTGTCTTCAGGCTCCTGTACCTCCTCCCTGATGGCAGAGGGGAAGAAGCTGTTCCTGAATCGTTGAGTGTGTGTCTTCAGGCTCCTGTACCTCCTCCCTGATGGCAGAGGGGAAGAAGCTGTTCCTGAATCGTTGAGTGTGTGTCTTCAGGCTCCTGTACCTCCTCCCTGACGGCAGAGGGGAAGAAGCTGTTCCTGAATCGTTGAGTGTGTGTCTTCAGGCTCCTGTACCTCCTCCCTGATGGCAGAGGGGAAGAAGCTGTTCCTGAATCACTGAGTGTGTGTCTTCAGGCTCCTGTACCTCCTCCCTGATGGCAGAGGGGAAGAAGCTGTTCCTGAATCGCTGAGTGTGTGTCTTCAGGCTCCTGTACCTCCTCACTGATGGGAGAGGGGAAGAAGCTGTTCCTGAATCATTGAGTGTGTCTCTTCAGGCTCCTGTACCTCCTCCCTGATGGCAGAGGGGAAGAAGCTGTTCCTGAATCGCTGAGTGTGTGTCTTCAGGCTCCTGTACCTCCTCACTGATGGGAGAGGGGAAGAAGCTGTTCCTGAATCATTGAGTGTGTCTCTTCAGGCTCCTGTACCTCCTCCCTGATGGCAGAGGGGAAGAAGCTGTTCCTGAATCATTGACTGTGTGTCTTCAGGCTCTTGTATCTACTCCCTGATGGCAGAGGGGAAGAAGCTGTTCCTGAATCGTTCAGTGTGTGTCTTCGGGCTCCTGTACCTCCTCCCTGATGGCAGAGGGGAAGAAGCTGTTCCTGAATCGTTGAGTGTGCGTCTTCAGGCTCCTGTACCTCCTCCCTGATGGCAGAGGGGAAGAAGCTGTTCCTGAATCGCTGAGAGTGTGTCTTCAGGCTCCTGTACCTCCTCACTGATGGGAGAGGGGAAGAAGCTGTTCCTGAATCATTGAGTGTGTCTCTTCAGGCTCCTGTACCTCCTCCCTGATGGCAGAGGGGAAGAAGCTGTTCCTGAATCATTGACTGTGTGTCTTCAGGCTCTTGTATCTACTCCCTGATGGCAGAGGGGAAGAAGCTGTTCCTGAATCACTGAGTGTGTGTCTTCGGGCTCCTGTACCTCCTCCCTGATGGCAGAGGGGAAGAAGCTGTTCCTGAATCGTTGAGTGTGCGTCTTCAGGCTCCTGTACCTCCTCCCTGATGGCAGAGGGGAAGAAGCTGTTCCTGAATCGTTGAGTGTGTGTCTTCAGGCTCCTGTACCTCCTCCCTGATGGCAGAGGGGAAGAAGCTGTTCCTGAATCGTTGTGTGTGTGTCTTCAGGCTCCTGTACCTCCTCCCTGATGGCAGAGGGGAAGAAGCTGTTCCTGAATCGTTGAGTGTGCGTCTTCAGGCTCCTGTACCTCCTCCCTGATGGCAGAGGGGAAGAACTGTTCCTGAATCGTTGAGTGTGCGTCTTCAGGCTCCTGTACCTCCTCCCTGATGGCAGAGGGGAAGAAGCTGTTCCTGAATCGTTGAGTGTGCGTCTTCAGGCTCCTGTACCTCCTCCCTGATGGCAGAGGGGAAGAAGCTGTTCCTGAATCGTTGAGTGTGTGTCTTCAGGCTCCTGTACCTCCTCCCTGATGGCAGAGGGGAAGAAGCTGTTCCTGAATCGTTGAGTGTGTGTCTTCAGGCTCCTGTACCTCCTCCCTGATGGCAGAGGGGAAGAAGCTGTTCCTGAATCGCTGAATGTGTGCCTTCCTTCCTGAATCTTCCTTGTCCCGTTGTGTGACTCAACCTAAACGTTAAGCTAAGAGTTTGATGTTCAGACAAAACAAGGTTGAGGTTGAATCCGGCCTGCTGCTTAAAGGGCAAAATTGAAAACATCTGTCCCTTTCCAAGACATCTTTGGGTTAACCCGGACCGCAGTGAAGTGATTGCGGACCGAGACGAAAGCCCCAGCTTCGGATCCGGCCAGCTCCTCTCACACTCCATGCAGGAAAGTCGAGCTAGCAACTTGGACTCATGAACAAAAAACTCAAGTGATATGGAAGCAGCAAAAATGCTGCCCGATGCACCACAGGGATTGAGAAAGCGACAACAACTGTGAAGGAGTTGTCCATTTCCATTCCATCTTTGGGTTAACCCAGGCCTCTGTAAAGTGACTTCTGTCGTCAAACCCGTTGTGTAGAAGACAAGGCGGGCAAGTTTCACTAACTCACAGTGAAGAAGACAACCAGAAACAGTCCGTTTCTCAGTTGAGAGATCATCTCATAAGTTAAGACACAGGGTGGACAGCAGGCCGAGGCCATCAGGCATAGGAGCAGAATTGGGCCATTTGGCCCATCGAGTCTGCTCTGCCATTTCTTGACAAAGAGGTCCCTCTGCAGTTGTACAGGGCCCTGGTGAGACCACACCTGGAGTATTGTGTACGGTTTTGGTCTCCAAATTTGAGGAAGGACATTCTTGCTATTGAGGGAGTGCAGCGTAGGTTCACGAGGTTAATTCCTGGGATGGCGGGACTGTCATATGTTGAAAGATTGGAGCGACTGGGCTTGTATATACTGGAATTTAGAAGGATGAGAGGGGATCTGATTGAAACATATAAGATTTTCAAGGGATTGGACACGCTAGAGGCAGGAAACATATTCCCGATGTTGGGGGAGTCCAGAACCAGAGGCCACAGTTTAAGAATAAGTGGTAGGCCATTTAGAACTGAGTTGAGGAAAAACTTTGTCACCCAGAGAGTTGTGGATCTGTGGAATGCTCTGCCTCAGAAGGCAATGGAGGCCAATTCTCTGGATGCTTTCAAGAAAGAGTTTGAGCTCTTAAAGATAGCGGAGTCAAGGGATATGGTGAGAGGGCAGGAACGGGGTACTGATTGTGGATGATCAGCCATGATCACATTGAATGGTGGTGCTGGCATGAAGGGCCGAATGGCCTACTCCTGCACCTGATGTCTAAATATAAATTCCATCCATGGCTGATTTATTATCCCTCTCAACCCCATTCTCCTGCCTTCTCCCCTAATGCTCCAATTCATCAACCTTTGCTTTAAATATACCCCAGGACTTGGCACCACACAGTCCATGGGTCCTCCACCACCAGGTGAAGAAAGTTTTCCTCAACCCTGTTCTAAATGGACGTCCCTCAACTCTGAGGCTGTGCCCTCTGGTCCTAGACTCGCGCCACTGCAGGAAACGCCCTCTATCTCAGCCCGTCAGTATTCGGTAACTTTCAACTCTCTTTTTGAAAGCAGCCTTGGAGTTGGGTGTGGGACTATTAATTGTGTGTTAAGTGCTGCTTGTCTAAGTTTAGAGCTATGTTAAGCATAGATGTTGTGAGCCAGAAGTTCCTGTGCTTTATTGGTCTACGTTAAGTCGGCATTTGACCCAATACCCCGTTGATTTTAAAAACTCAAGACAAGACTAATTGAATAATAAGATAGCAGAGCAACCTTCGAAAGCACAAACGAGAGAAAATCTGCAGATGCTGGAAAGCCGAGGCAAAACACGCACAAAATGGTGGAGGCGCTCAGCAGGTCAGGCAGCGTTTGTGGACACGAATAAACAGTCCTGATGAGGGGTCTCAGCCTGACGCGTCAACTGTTTATTCATTTCCACAGACGCTGCCTGACCTGCGGTGTTCCCCCAGGATTTGGTGTGTTTTAACTTTCAAAATGCCCAGCCACAGCTGCGTATCTCTCTTTGAATTGTGGAGCAGATGTGGGCCTGTAACTTGGAAGTTGCATTATGTGTTTTACCTGACTGACGTGTGTGTGTGTGTGTGTGTGTGTGTGTGTGTGTGTGTGTGTGTGTGTGTGTGTGCGCGCGCCTGTTTCTGTGTGTGTGTGTGTTCTCATTCCCCCTCACGCAGGGCCAATGAGATGGGCGTCCCCCACACGATAGAAAGGTCAGGGAGAGGAGGTAAAGTCGGAGTCGGCTAGCACAGCACCAACAGGACTGAGGAGCCGCTCTAGTATTGATGAGACCCATTGAGGACTGGGGAGAGTCAGTCTACTTTGCAGTTATTTCAATAAAAGGTCGGAGGTTTCCCGTGTTTGTCTCTGAATTTGAGTTATTCCTGTTCCTCATTCCCCCAACGCCCACACCGAATGCCAACTACTTGAAACTGTTCACAGCCAAATAAATCTGAGTCACTGTGCTCTAACCAAGACGTATTTTAACAGTTCACAATCGATTTGGATATCCAAAATAACTTCAGAAGTCACCCCCACACCCCCCCCCTTATTTTCTGTATTTCTGAACAGATCAGCTATCACCAACAGTGATAGATACCGGCACTGAATCAAGTCATAGAGCACTGCGGCTCAGAAACAGGCCCTTCAGCCCATCGAATCAATGCTGAACCTTTAGTCAAACAACACTACAGCTCAGAAACAGGCCCTTTGGCCCGTCTAATCCATGCCGAACTATTACTCTGCCTAGTCCCGTGCACTGTCTCTGTGACTGCAGCTGCATAATGCTGCATTCTGTTTCGTGTCTCCTCGACCGCGATGTATGGCGTGGTGTGTCCGGGTGGCCCACGAGTCACAGCTTTTCACTGTCTCGCGGTCCACATAACCCAGTTCAGTCATTGAACAGACTTTTTCTCGGTACCACTGTACATTTCTGCCTTGCCTATCTCCCTCGTTCTACCTGAGACCCACTTCATCTAAGGATATTGTATCAGTAATAACTAATTTGGAGTGGTGTTCAAAATAGACCTTGTGGACCAAACAGCCTGTTCCTGTGGCTGCTTGATCCAATCCTTGGATCGTTAAGGCCAGAGGAGATATTTGGGTTAAGCTCCCACTACCTATTAAATGCTCCCAAAGACGTGTGTCTGAAATAGCCTCTGACAACAAGTCCAGCTCCTGGCCTTAGCCACTAAGCCTGGGGGGACCGTTTCTCCCGATAGGAGAAGGGGCAAAGGCGGGTTACTGGTCCCTTACAACTAGTCACTTCGGGCAGATGGTGCCCGTCAGCCGCGGTTGGCAGCTCGCCTCGGAGAGGGAAAACTTCAATCACAAACCCCCACTGCCTTGTGCCTACACCCGCTGACGGGCAAGGCTCCGGGTGAAACCCCGTGGGGAAAATCCGGAGCTGGAGTCCCCGCGGCAGTCCCACGTTGAGCTCAACCCCTGCGACGCCGCTGGTGCCCAGCCGTGTCGCTCTGTGCCGTTCCTTTGGGTTCGTCAGCTGCGTGGAGAGGGGGAGCCCGCTACACGGGCAACAGCTCGCTCTCCGTATCGCACTGAGCAGGCCGGTGTATCTAACAGCTCGGATGCAACCCTGACCGATAGAGGCTTCAGATCCAATCCTCCAAGCTGATACGAACTCAAAGACTGACTGAGCAATGGAATGTAGAAATGTAACCACCCAATAACCGGCTTTCACATCACTCCCCGTGCATTCCCGAATCCTAAATGACTTCTGAGTCAGAATCAGGTTTAACATCACTGGCAAACGTTTCAAACACGTTTTGCAGTGGCAGGGTGTTCCAACACATAACGGTAATAGCAATAAGGAATATATATCGAAATCAAATTTAATTAATTAAATATAATGAATCTCCGGACTGCACATGCTGACAAATGCTGTCTGTACTTGCACTAACCACCATGCCACTGGTACGGTAGCACAGTGGTCAGCACAACACTCCACAGTACCAGTGACCCGCGTTCAAGTCCGTAAGGAGTTTGTACGTTCTCCCTGTGACCGCGTGGGTTTCCTCCCGCAGTTCGAGGACTTACTGGTTGGTAAGTCAATTGGTTATTCCAAATCGTCCCATGATTAAGCTAGGGTTAAATCGGGAGATTTAATCCTTGCAGCTCGAAGGGTCAGAAGGGCCTATTTTGCATTCTAAATAATTTTGAAATGTAGTGTGTCAGGGTGGTGATACGTCTCTACCAAAGGAGGTGTAAGGTGCTCCTTCCCTCCGCTAGCCTACAGGTCACCCTTGGGGCGAGGTGTAGCACCTGCTTAGCCCCAAGATCAGGGTCAGGTGAAACCATGGGGGCAGGTGGTGGACGGTCGTATGAGCAGCCGGTTCAGATCACGAGTCCTGGTGATGCGACCACTGACGCCAGGCAGACAATCTCTGAAGAGTATTGATACTGGCTGGGGTCACCCGTCTTGTAAAGACACTGCCCAGAAGAAGGCAATGGCAAACCACTTCTGTAGATAAAATTTGCCAAGAACAATCATGTCATATTCATTGACCATTGAGGAATCTGATGGCGTAGGGGAAGAAGCTGAGAGACCAACACGGTAATAAGTCAGTAATCTGGTAACAGACTGCCTTCTGTCTGCTCCCCGCTCACTCTTTGTTGTTCTCATTCAGCCCTTCCCCATATTCCTTTTTCTGTATTCTTAATCTGTGCCTTTTTAATGAAGTTTGGTTTCCAGCACAGAGATCAGAATTGAAAACAGCGCACACAGAATGTTGGAGGAACTCAGCAGGTCAGAGTTTATTTCAAGTATTAGTATGAGAATCAGTTTAATATCACCAGTGTAGTCATGAAATTTGTTGCTATGCGTTCATTGCAATACATAATAATAAAACCTGTAAATTACACTAAAAAAAAAGACCTAAATATAAAGTTAAAATAATGCAAAAAGTAGTGCCTTAGCATTCAGGGGTTCAATGTCCATTCAGAAATCGGACTGCAGAGGGGAAGAAGCTGTTCCTGAATCGTTGGGTGTGTGTCTTCAGGTTCCTGTACCTCCTCACTGATGGGAGAGGGGAAGAAGCTGTTCCTGAATCATTGAGTGTGTCTCTTCAGGCTCCTGTACCTCCTCCCTGATGGCAGAGGGGAAGAAGCTGTTCCTGAATCGTTGACTGTGTGTCTTCAGGCTCTTGTACCTACTCCCTGATGGCAGAGGGGAAGAAGCTGTTCCTGAATCGCTGAGTGTGTGTCTTCAGGCTCCTGTACCTCCTCCCTGATGGCAGAGGGGAAGAAGCTGTTCCTGAATCGCTGAGTGTGTGTCCTCAGGCTCCTGTACCTCCTCCCTGATGGCAGAGGGGAAGAAGCTGTTCCTGAATCGTTGAGTGTGTGTCTTCAGGCTCCTGTAACTCCTCCCTGATGGCAGAGGGGAAGATGCTGTTCCTGAATCGTTGACTGTGTGTCTTCAGGCTCCTGTACCTCCTCCCTGATGGCAGAGGGGAAGATGCTGTTCCTGAATCATTGAGAGTGTGTCTTCAGGCTCCTGTACCTCCTCCCTGATGGCAGAGGGGAAGAAGCTGTTCCTGAATCGCTAAGTGTGTGTCTTCAGGCTCCTGTACCTCCTCCCTGATGGCAGAGGGGAAGATGCTGTTCCTGAATCGTTGACTGTGTGTCTTCAGGCTCCTGTACCTCCTCCCTGATGGCAGAGGGGAAGATGCTGTTCCTGAATCATTGAGAGTGTGTCTTCAGGCCCCTGTACCTCCTCCCTGATGGCAGAGGGGAAGAAGCTGTTCCTGAATCGTTGAGTGTGTGTCTTCAGGCTCCTGTACCCCCTCCCTGAAGGCAGAGGGGGAAGAAGCTGTTCCTGAATCGTTGAGTGTGTGTCTTCAGGCTTCTGTACCTCCTCCCTGATGGCAGAGGGGAAGAAGCTGTTCCTGAATCGTTGTGTGTGTGTCTTCAGGCTCCTGTACCCCCTCCCTGAAGGCAGAGGGGGAAGAAGCTGTTCCTGAATTGTTGAGTGTGTGTCTTCAGGCTCCTGTACCTCCTCCCTGATGGCAGAGGGGAAGAAGCTGTTCCTGAATCGTTGGGTGTGTGTCTTCAGGCTCCTGTACCTCCTCCCTAATGGTAACAATGAGAAAGAGGGCACGTCCTGGGTGACGGGGGTCCTTAACGTCAGATGCCATCTTTTTGAGGCATTGCTCCCTGAAGATGTCCTGGATGCTGGGGCAGACATCTTACCTCTAATATATTTAACTGGGGCTCCAATCTTGAATACCTTAGCCCGAAACAGGGCCACTGTGAGGATTTTGCACTTTAATTCCTGATGGCTGGAAGCCTCCACATGGTGCTAACCCCAAAAAAACGCTCCAGAGGCCTGGGTTCGATATTGACCTTGGGTGCTATTGCATATGTGCGGAGCAAGGACGACAACATTAAATAGGACTAAATATTTTCACTGTGTCATTTTAGCCACACTCAGTGCAGGAGCGATGAACTAGGCCCGCTAGAGATTGAAACGCGTGCGGCCGAAATCCCTGGGTGAAACAAAAGAGACCAGGCCTCCCTGGCCCGTTCCCACTCGCCCCATGATCGATCCACTGCGTGCATATCTCGCAATCGATCCAGTACAGTCTGTGAAGAGTGCACGTTCTCCATCTGGGTTCCCACGGGTGCTCTCCTGCACCCTGAGGACGTGAGGGATGGCAGGTTAACCGGTCACTTCAGGTCAATGGGCAGCGTAACCAAGTGGGGCGCCCACACCAAGGCGCAGCTGTACCGGAGCTGTGACCTGTCCACGCTCTTCAACGGGTCAGAGTTCTGGCGCGTGTGCAAGAGAGAGGGCGACTATCGTCGTCCCACATCATGAGCCTGCGAAACATCCTCCATATCCTTTGGCCAAGGAAGATCTTCAACCGTGCCCTACTCGTTCAGTGTAAGGCGTGTCCACTATCTTGGTGTCGGTCATTCCAACTGTGCCTTACTCGCTCAGTGTAAGGCGTGTCCACTATCTTGGTGTCGGTCATTCCAACTGTGCCTTACTCGCTCAGTGTAAGGCGTGTCCACTATCTTGGTGTCGGTCATTCCAACCGTGCCCTACTCGTTCAGTGTAAGGCGTGTCCACTATCTTGGTGTCGGTCATTCCAACTGTGCCTTACTCGCTCAGTGTAAGGCGTGTCCACTATCTTGGTGTTGGTCATTCCAACCGTGCCCTACTCGTTCAGTGTAAGGCGTGTCCACTATCTTGGTGTTGGTCATTTCAACCGTGCCCTACTCGCTCAGTGTAAGGCGTGTCCACTATCTTGGTGTTGGTCATTCCAACCGTGCCTTACTCGCTCAGTGTAAGGCGTGTCCACTATCTTGGTGTGGGTCATTCCAACTGTGCCTTACTCGTTCAGTGTAAGGCGTGTCCACTATCTTGGTGTGGGTCATTCCAACTGTGCCTTACTCGCTCAGTGTAAGGCGTGTCCACTATCTTGGTGTCGGTCATTCCAACCGTGCCCTACTCGCTCAGTGTAAGGCGTGTCCACTATCTTGGTGTTGGTCATTCCAACCGTGCCCTACTCGCTCAGTGTAAGGCGTGTCCACTATCTTGGTGTCGGTCATTCCAACCGTGCCCTACTCGCTCAGTGTAAGGCGTGTCCACTATCTTGGTGTCGGTCATTCCAACCGTGCCTTACTCGCTCAGTGTAAGGCGTGTCCACTATCTTGGTGTCGGTCATTCCAACTGTGCCCTACTCGCTCAGTGTAAGGCGTGTCCACTATCTTGGTGTCGGTCATTCCAACCGTGCCCTACTCGCTCAGTGTAAGGCGTGTCCACTATCTTGGTGTTGGTCATTTCAACCGTGCCCTACTCGCTCAGTGTAAGGCGTGTCCACTATCTTGGTGTTGGTCATTCCAACCGTGCCCTACTCGCTCAGTGTAAGGCGTGTCCACTATCTTGGTGTCGGTCATTCCAACCGTGCCCTACTCGTTCAGTGTAAGGCGTGTCCACTATCTTGGTGTCGGTCATTCCAACCGTGCCCTACTCGCTCAGTGTAAGGCGTGTCCACTATCTTGGTGATGGTCATTCCAACCGTGCCCTACTCGCTCAGTGTAAGGCGTGTCCACTATCTTGGTGTTGGTCATTCCAACTGTGCCTTACTCGCTCAGTGTAAGGCGTGTCCACTATCTTGGTGTCGGTCATTCCAACTGTGCCCTACTCGCTCAGTGTAAGGCGTGTCCACTATCTTGGTGTTGGTCATTCCAACCGTGCCCTACTCGTTCAGTGTAAGGCGTGTCCACTATCTTGGTGTCGGTCATTCCAACCGTGCCTTACTCGCTCAGTGTAAGGCGTGTCCACTATCTTGGTGTTGGTCATTCCAACCGTGCCCTACTCGCTCAGTGTAAGGCGTGTCCACTATCTTGGTGTCGGTCATTCCAACTGTGCCTTACTCGTTCAGTGTAAGGCGTGTCCACTATCTTGGTGTCGGTCATTCCAACTGTGCCTTACTCGTTCAGTGTAAGGCGTGTCCACTATCTTGGTGTCGGTCATTCCAACCGTGCCCTACTCGCTCAGTGTAAGGCGTGTCCACTATCTTGGTGTCGGTCATTCCAACTGTGCCTTACTCGTTCAGTGTAAGGCGTGTCCACTATCTTGGTGTCGGTCATTCCAACTGTGCCTTACTCGTTCAGTGTAAGGCGTGTCCACTATCTTGGTGTCGGTCATTCCAACTGTGCCTTACTCGCTCAGTGTAAGGCGTGTCCACTATCTTGGTGTCGGTCATTCCAACCGTGCCTTACTCGCTCAGTGTAAGGCGTGTCCACTATCTTGGTGTCGGTCATTCCAACTGTGCCTTACTCGCTCAGTGTAAGGCGTGTCCACTATCTTGGTGTCGGTCATTCCAACCGTGCCCTACTCGCTCAGTGTAAGGCGTGTCCACTATCTTGGTGTTGGTCATTCCAACCGTGCCCTACTCGCTCAGTGTAAGGCGTGTCCACTATCTTGGTGTTGGTCATTCCAACCGTGCCTTACTCGCTCAGTGTAAGGCGTGTCCACTATCTTGGTGTCGGTCATTCCAACTGTGCCTTACTCGCTCAGTGTAAGGCGTGTCCACTATCTTGGTGTCGGTCATTCCAACCGTGCCCTACTCGCTCAGTGTAAGGCGTGTCCACTATCTTGGTGTTGGTCATTCCAACCGTGCCCTACTCGCTCAGTGTAAGGCGTGTCCACTATCTTGGTGTCGGTCATTCCAACCGTGCCCTACTCGTTCAGTGTAAGGCGTGTCCACTATCTTGGTGTCGGTCATTCCAACCGTGCCCTACTCGTTCAGTGTAAGGCGTGTCCACTATCTTGGTGTCGGTCATTCCAACCGTGCCCTACTCGCTCAGTGTAAGGCGTGTCCACTATCTTGGTGTTGGTCATTCCAACTGTGCCCTACTCGCTCAGTGTAAGGCGTGTCCACTATCTTGGTGTCGGTCATTCCAACCGTGCCTTACTCGCTCAGTGTAAGGCGTGTCCACTATCTTGGTGTCGGTCATTCCAACTTGAATTAGGAACTGAGATAACAAATATAGGCGATTTCCAAAAATAAAATAGTGCGTGATAGGGAGGTTTCACGGTGATTTTCATGACCAGCAGCCCAAAATCCATAAGGTACCCCCAGGAGTATTCAAAAGTGTCAGTTGTCACATAAACAGGACGTGATCTGCACCGGCTGCTCATACGACTATCCACCACCTGCTCCCGTGGCTTCAGTGACCCTGATCGGGGGCTAAGCAGGTGCTACACCTTGCCCAAGGGTGACCCGCAGGCTAGCGGGGGGAAGGAGTCCCTCACACCTCCTTTGGAAGAGAGGTATCACCATGTTCAGTACTATATTTAACTTATTTATTATTAATTTCTGTATTGTACAGTATGTCTTTTGCACAGCAGTTGTTTGTCAGTCTTTTGCTTGTGTGTAGTTTTTCATTGACCATTATATTGTTCTACCGTCGGCAGGAAAGTTAACCCCAAGGTAATTTCAAATACAGTGACATGTACATATTTTGGTCATAAATTTACGTTGAACCTCAAGAGTTCCCAGTGGCTTACTGCATGCAGGCCATTTTATTTGGCCTGCTGAAGGGTCTCGGCCCAAAACGTCGCATGTTCATTCCTCTCCATAGATGCTGCCTGACCTGGTGAGTTCCTCCGACGTGGTGTGTGTGCGAGTCACTTCTGTCTTTCCCTTAGTTGCCCTTGACTGATCCTTTTTGCTTTCGTTCAGCAGGTGCCGCGGAACCATCAGCGGATCAATTTGTTGATCTTCAGCAAGACCTGAATGACTTGGTAAATCTTACGTTTAAACCGATTTTTGCATTTACTTCCTTCTCTGGGGAAACTTCTTGTCCCTGTGGTGATTGGCGAGGAACAGCTGTCGGAAGCTACGATTCCCCTGCTGGAAGCTCTCTTACGGTCATACAGATTCCAACCCATTTGCAATGTTAGCATCCATTTTGAGGGGACTAATACCATAAGAGAGAAATACCATGGGGTCACACTAACTGGCCTATAATTTCCTTCCTTCTGCATCCCTCTCTTCTTCAACAACAGAGTGACATTAGCAAGTGTCCAGTCTTCCAGAACCATTCCAGAATCTATTGATTCTCGAAAGATCATTACTAATGCCTTCACAAACTCTTCAGCCGCCTCTTTCAGAGCCCTGGGGTGTAGTCCATCTGGTCCAGGTGACGCACAGTATCTACCTTCAGACCTTTCATTTTCCCAAGCTCCTCCCTAGTAATGGCATCTTCACTCACCTCTGCCCCCTGACACTCTTGAACTTCTAGCATATTGCTAATGTCTTCCAAAATGAAGAACGACACACAATGCTTATTAACATAGAAACGTAGAAAACCTACAGCACAATACAGGCCCTTCGGCCCACAAAGTTGTGCTGAACATGTCCCTACCTTAGAAATTACTAGGCTTACCTATAGCCCCCTATTTTGCTAAGCTCCATGAGCCAGTCTAGAAGCCTCTTAAAAGACCCTATCGTATCCGCCTCCACCACCGTTGCCGGCAGCCCATTCCACGCACTCACCACTCTCTGAGTAAAAAACTTACCCCTGACATCTCCTCTGTGCCTACTCCCCAACACCTTAAACCTGTGTCCTCTTGTGGCAGCCATTTCAGCCCTGGGAAAAAAGCCTCTGACTATCCACATGATCAATGCCTCTAATCTAATACACCTCTATCAGGTCACCCCTCATCCTCTGTCACTCCAAGGAGAAAAGGCCCAGTTCACTCAACCTATTCTCATAAGGCATGCTCCCCAATCCAGGCAACATCTTTGTAAATCTCCTCTGCACCCTTTCTATGGCTTCCACATCCTTCCTGTAGTGAGGCGACCAGAACTGAGCACAGTACTCCAAGTGGGGTCTGACCAGGGTCCTATATAGCTGCAACATTACCTCTCGGCTCCTAAATTCAATTCCATGATTAATGAAGGCCAATGCACCATATGCCTTCTTAACCATAGAGTCAATCTGCGCAGCTGCTTTAAGCGTCCTGTGGACTCGGACCCCAAGATCCCTCTGATCCTCTACACTGTCAGGAGGCTTACCATTAATGCAATATTCTACCATCATATTTGACCTACCAAAATGAACCACTTCAAACTTAACTGGGTTAAACTCCATCTGCCACTTCTCAGCCCAGATTTGCATCCTATCAATGTCCCGCTGTAACCTCTGACAGCCCTCCACGCTATCCACAACACCCCCAACCTTTGTGTCATCAGCAAACTTGCTAACCCATCCCTCCACTTCCTCATCCAGGTCATTTATAAAAATCACAAAGAGAAGGGGTCCCAGAACAGATCCCTGAGGCACTCCACTGGTGACCGACCTCCATGCAGTATATGACCTGTCTACAACCACTCTTTGCCTTCTGTGGCAAGCCAGTTCTGGATCCACAAAGCAATGACCCCTTGGATCCCATGCCTCCTTACTTTCTCAATAAACCTTGCATGGGGAACCTTATCAAATGCCTTGCTGAAATCCATATACACTACATCTACTGCTCTTCCTTCATCAGTGTGTTTAGTCACATCCTCAACAAATTCAGTCAGGCTCGTAAGTCACGATCTGCCTTTGACAAAGCCATGCTGACTATTCCTAATCAAATTATACCTCTCCAAATGTACATAAATCCTGCCTCTCAGGATCTTCTCCATCAACTTACCAACCACTGAGGTAAGACTCACTGGTCTATAATTTCCTGGGCTATCTCTACTCTCTTTCTTGAATAAGGGAACAACATCCGCAACCCTCCAATCCTTGGGAACTCCCATCCCCATTGACGATGCAAAGATCGTCGCCAGAGGCTCAGCAATCTCCTCCCTCACCTCCCACAGTAGCCTGGGGTGCATCTCATCCAGTTCCAGTGACTTATCCAACTTCATGCTTTCCAAAAGCTCCAGCACATCCTCTTTCTTAATATCTACATGTTCAAGCTTTTCAGTCTGCTGTAAGTCATCACTGCAATCACCAAGACCCTTTTCCAAGGTGAATACTGAAGTAAAGTATTCATTAAGTACCTCTGCTATTTCCTTCTATTCCAAACACACTTTCCCACTGTCACACTTGATAGGTCCTATTCTTTCACATCTTATCCTCTTGCTCTTCACATTCTTGTAGAATGCCTTGGGTTTTTCCTTAATCCTGTCCGCCAAGGCCTTCTCATGGCCCCTTCTGGCTCTCCTAATTTCATTCTTAAGCTCTTTCCTGTTAGCCTTAAAATCTTCTAGATCTCTAACATTACCTAGCTGTCTGAACCTTTTGTCAGCTTTTCTTTTCTTCTTGACTAGATTTATTATAGCCTTTGTACACCACGGTTCCTGTACCCTACCATAACTTCCCTGTCTCATTGGAACGTACCTGTACAGAACTCCACACAAATATCCCCTGAATATTTGCACATTTCTTCCGTACTTTTCCCTGTTTTCAATTTAAGCTTCCAGTTTCCTGCCTGATAGCCTCATAATTCCCCTTACTCCAATTAAATGCTTTCCTAACTTGTCTGTTCCTATCTCTCTCCAATGCTATTGTAAAGGAGATAGAATTATGATCACTATCTCCAAAATGCTCTCCCACTGAGAGATCTGACACCTGACCAGGTTCATTTCCCAATACCAAATCAAGTACAGCTTATCTCTTGTAGGCTTATCTACATACTGTGTCAAGAAACCTCCCTGAACACACCTAACAAACTCCACCCCATCTAAACCCCTCGCTCTAGGGAGATGCCAATCGATATTTGGAAAATTAAAATCTCCCGTCACAACAACTCTTATTATTACACCTTTCCAGGATCTGTTTCCCTATCTGCTCCTCAATATCCCTGTTACTATTGGGTGGACTATAAAAAACACCCAGTAAAGTTATTGACCCCTTCCTGTTCCTAACCTCCACCCACAGAGACTCCGTAGACAATCCCTCCATGGCGTCCACCTTTTCTGCAGCCGTGACACTATCTCTGATCAACAAAGCCACACCCCCACCTCTTTTGCTCCACCTTTCGATCATGGCTGATTTATTCTCCCTCTCAATCCCATTCTTCTGCCTTCTCCCCGTAACCTTTGATGCCCTAGTCACTCAGGAACCCATCAACCTCCGCTTTAAATATACCCAATGACTTGGCCTCCATATCCTGTCTGTGGCAATGGATTCCACAGATTCTGGCTGAAGAAATTCCTCCTCATCTCTATTATTCCTTGCTCGCTGCGGGTGAGGACCAGGATACAAGAGCAAGGATGTATTGCTGGCGTTGGACAGGCTGTATTTGGAGCAGTACGAGTGGTTCTGGGCCCCCTGTCGAAGAAGGGGGATGCTGGCGTTGGAGAGGGTCCAGAGGAGGTTTACAAGAATGAACCCCGTTACGAAAGGGGTCACGTATGCGGATTGTTTGCTGGCCCTGGGGCCTGTACGCTCTGCAGTTTCAGAGATCTCATTGAAGCTACCGAATTTTGAAAGACCTGTGTAGAAAGGATTTGTGGGGGGGGGGGGGGGCCAGGGTGGGGAAGTATAAGATGAGCGGGCACAGTCTCAGAATACAAGGACGTCCCTTTTGAAGGGCGATGAGGAGAAATCTCTTTAGCCAGAGAGTGGTCATTGGGTATATTTAAAGCGGAGGTTGATAGGTTCAGAATCAGGTTTAGTATCACTGAAATACGTGGTGAAAGTTGTTGTTGTGCACGTTGCAGTACATTCAAAACCTGTTCCTGAATCGTTGAGTGTGTACCTTCAGGTTCCTGTACCTCCTCCCTGATGGCAGAGGGGAAGAAGCTGTTCTTGAATCGTAGAGTGTGTGTCTTCAGGCTCCTGTACCTCCTCGCTGATGGCAGAGGGGAAGAAGCTGTTCCTGAATCGTTGAGTGTGTGTATTCAGTCTCCTGTACCTCCTCCCTGATGGCAGAGGGGAAGAAGCTGTTCCTGAATCACTGAGTGTGTGTCTTCAGGCTCCTGTACCTCCTCGCTGATGGCAGAGGGGAAGAAGCTGTTCCTGAATCGTTGTGTGTGTGTCTTCAGGCTCCTGTACCTCCTCCCTGATGGCAGAGGGGAAGAAGCTGTTCCTGAATCGTTGTGTGTGTGTCTTCAGGCTCCTGTACCTCCTCCCTGATGGCAGAGGGGAAGAAGCTGTTCCTGAATCGTTGAGTGTGTGTCTTCAGGCTCCTGTACCTCCTCCCTGTTGGCAGAGGGGAAGAAGCTGTTCCTGAATCGTAGAGTGTGTGTCTTCAGGCTCCTGTAACCCCTCCCTGATGGCAGAGGGGAAGAAGCTGTTCCTGAATCGTTGAGTGTGTGTCTTCAGGCTCCTGTACCCCCTCCCTGATGGCAGAGGGGAAGAAGCTGTTCCTGAATCGCTGAGTGTGTGTCTTCAGGCTCCAGTACCTCCTCCCTGATGGCAGAGGGGAAGAAGCTGTTCCTGAATCGCTGAGTGTGTGTCTTCAGGCTCCAGTACCTCCTCCCTGATGACAGAGGGGAAGAAGCTGTTCCTGAATCGCTAAGTGTGTGTCTTCAGGCTCCTGTACCTCCTCCCTGATGGCAGAGGGGAAGAAGCTGTTCCTGAATCGCTAAGTGTGAGTCTTCAGGCTCCTGTACCCCCTCCCTGATGGCAGAGGGGAAGAAGCTGTTCCTGAATCGCTAAGTGTGTGTCTTCAGGCTCCTGTACCTCCTCCCTGATGGCAGAGGGGAAGAAGCTGTTCCTGAACCGTTGAGTGTGTGTCTTCAGGCTCCTGTACCTCCTCCCTGATGGCAGAGGGGAAGAAGCTGTTCCTGAGTCGTTGAGTGTGTGTCTTCAGGCTCCTGTACCCCCTCCCTGATGGCAGAGGGGAAGAAGCTGTTCCTGAATGGCTGAGTGTGTGTCTTCATGCTCCTGTACCCCCTCCCTGATGGCAGAGGGGAAGAAGCTGTTCCTGAATCGCTAAGTGTGTGTCTTCAGGCTCCTGTACCCCCTCCCTGATGGCAGAGGGGAAGAAGCTGTTCCTGAATCGCTAAGTGTGTGTCTTCAGGCTCCTGTACCCCCTCCCTGATGGCAGAGGGGAAGAAGCTGTTCCTGAATCGCTAAGTGTGTGTCTTCAGGCTCCTGTACCTCCTCCCTGAAGGCAGAGGGGAAGAGGCTGTTTCTGAATCGCAGAGTGTGTGTCTTCAGGCTCCTGTACCTCCTCCCTGACGTTAGCAATGAGAAGAGGGCATGTCCTGGTTGGTGGGTGTCGTTAATGGTGGACGCTGCCTTTTTGAGGTTCCTGATTAGTCAGGGTGCCAGAGGTTATGTGGGGGGGGGGGTCAGAAGTCAGGAGAATGGGGTTGTGAGGGATAATTAACCATCCATGATGGAATGTCAGAACAGACTTGATGGGCTGAATGGCCTAATTTCCATGCCTGTGTCTTGTGGTCAATTTCTCACTTTAAAGTTCGCATGCAGGTCCGGTTTGAGATTCAGCAGCTTAAATTAGGAGGGAGTTTCTTGGCCAGTTACCATATAAAAACTGTCTGAGGAATCTGAAGAGAATTAATTATCTCCAACAACAGTGCTGAAGTGGACGACAGACTCTGGGGTTCAAGTTGGGGTGGGGTAGTCCTTGGGTACATTACCCCACTCAGGCGTTTGGCACACACATGACTGAGCTATGTTGTCAGGACTCAACTGGTCTGTCCCTGCCCTGGGAGGGGTGTAATGAAGTTGAGAATCGTGGTTCCGGCTTCATTTCCCTGCTGACTCTCCACGGTCCCACTCATTTTAAGGCGAAGAGTCAGATTCCAGGCACGAACATCTCTGTAATTTCAACCACATGATTTACCCTGGGGCTTTTAAGCTTGCAGTCATTTGGTCTAATAAGCTTTTAAATTTTAGATAAACATTTGTGGTTGTGGTCTCTCTGTCTCTCTATCTCTCTCTTTGTCTCTATCTAATTCTTTCCGTCTATATCTATCTCTATATCTCTCTCCCCCCCCCCCCTTCCTCTCTCCCTCACCCTCCCGTTGACACTGATCCCGCTGGTCTCAACCCTCTTTACACGCAGGGGCGGTCAGGGTCAGTTTGTGTGTAGAGAGCAGATGGTCAAAACGAATCTGATCATATTGGTCTTACTGTTGTATCCCTGCACAGGAGAATTTCCAGGACTTTGAAGCGGAGCTGCCCGTTACCAGGTACGAGCTCATTACTGAAACAGTCCTCTGCTTGTCAAATGGAATAAATTCACGCTCTAGAATTCTCCAAACTTAAATCTAGCCCTGCGGTGCTCTGCACATTCAGAATGTTATTGTGCTTCCTGCATATCCGTGAGTGTTCCTTATGAAACACTGGTATCCTCGACCGTGTAAGTCTAGGGAAGACAGTCTCTGGCCCCCCCCTCCCCAAACGTGTGAGATTGAGGCGCGAGCCCGCCCCCGATGTGGGTGCTGTGCAATTCTCTACCCTGTTGCAAATGAGTGCCACAATTAAAGGAATTACATTTATGAATCTTAAGTAACGGTTCGTAAAGAATGACAAAAAGAAAATGGCCTGTTCTAATCAGTCACATGTGCACAAGTCGGCGCTCATCATGAACTCCTCCGTCACTCGTGCGCCGGGCCCTCGGTCCACGTGAACTCCCGCACCGCCTTCCGAACCTCGCTCGCAATCCGTCTCAAACTGACGGGTCTCCCCGCCGGATCGTGCGCTCCCCAGCGTCTTCCCTCTCCCATCTCCTCTCGAACAAAAGCCCAAGCCCAACCTTCTTGTCCCTCACCGAGAGAAGCCTCGCGCCAATTGGATGGCACACACTCCGCATCATCCCTCATCTTCAACGATAACCCAGACAGGCTGAAAGCTGACCAGACTGACACTGCAGAGCTGCTGAATGAAATTCCTCCAGCTCAACAGCGCAGATATCAACCAGGGATTACACTTACAACACACACAAAATGCCTTTTGGAACGCTGCAGGCCAGGCAGCATCTACAGGGAGAAGCACTGTTGATGTTTCAGGCTGAGACCCTTCGTCAGGACTAACTGAAAGGAAAGATAGTAAGAGATTTGAAAGTGATGCAGAGCTGGAGATATATACTGGCTGGGTAACCTCCAACCTGATGGCATGAACATTGACTTCTCTAACTTCCGTTAATGCCCCCTCCCCTTCTTACCCCATCCCTGACATATTTAGTTGTTTGTTTTTTTTTCTCTCTCTCCGCCCATCACTCTGCCTGTTCTCCATCTCCCTCTTGTGCTCCCCCCCCCTTTCTTTCTCCCGCGGCCTCCCGTCCCATGATCCTTTCCCTTCTCCAGCTCTGTATCACTTTCGCCAATCACCTTTCCAGCTCTTAGCTTCATCCCACCCCCTGTGGTCTTCTCCTATTATTTCGCATTTCTCCCTCCCCCCACTACTTTCAAATCTCTTACTATCTTTCCCTTCAGTTAGTCCTGACGAAGGGTCTCGGCCCGAAACGTCGACAGTGCTTCTCCCTGTAGATGCTGCCTGGCCTGCTGTGTTCCACCAGCATTTTGTGTGTGTTGTTTAAATTCCCAGCATCTGCAGATTTCCTCGTGTTTGCGACTCTGGGGTGGTGTAGACGCAGATGCATCGGTGACATTTATGGGTCTCGTAGGTAGATATTGTCTTCAGCCCACCGACTAGGATGTTGGCCGCCGGCAGCAGCTTGCCAGAGTCCCGGGCGTGCCCCCTCCCAGGGATGAAGTCTGTAACGCTTGGCTGTCGGGGGGGTGGGTTTGCTCTCCCCCATGCTCCTCCTCTCGCGGCCTGGCTCGGCACCGTCCGCTAGAAAAATGCAGAACCTTATGGGAACACGGCAGGTCTGGCTGCACCAACGGATTTGGAATAACGAGGCAACGTTTCTGGCCGAGACCCTCCAGCTGATGGTGGGGGGGTGTGGTCCCCAACCTTTATTTATGCCGTGGACCCCCATGATTAATAGGGGATCCCAGGTTGGGAACCCCTGCTTCAGTAGGACCCTGATTTGAATCCTCCACCCACCCCACAACGTGAGGGAGTAAAAATCTTTACGTTTTGACTCTGTGGCAGTGTACAGACATGTGAATTTATGTCTAATGGCTTGTAGAAAGAAGCTGTCCTGTACCCCGTTGGTCCTGGTTTTAATGCTGCAGTACTGTTTGCCAGACGGAAGCAGCTGAAGCAGTTTATGGTTGGGGGGGGGGGGGTGACTGGTGTCCCCGATGATCTCCCAGGCCTTCTTCCTGCCCCTGCTGCTGTAAATGTCCACAATGGAGGGAAGTTCACATCCACAGATGCGCTGGGCTGTCCGTGCCACTCTCCGCAGTGCCCAGTGAACCAGGTTGGTGCAGTTCCCGTATCAGGTGGTGATGCAGCCAGTCAGGATGCTCTCAATGGGGCCCCTGTAGAAAGTCCGGAGGATTTGGGGGGCCTGTATCGAACCCCTTCAGTCGCCTGAGGGGGAAGAGACGCTGTTGTGCTTTGTTTTTGCCACCCAGCCGGTGTGTACGGTCCAGGTGAGATCTCCGGTGGTGTGAGTACCGAGGAACTTGAAACTACTCACCCTGTCAACTGCAGACCCATTGACGTTAATTGGAGCGAGCCTGTCTCCATTCCTTCTGTAATCCGCCATCTGGTCTTTTGTTTTTGGGACATTGAGGGAGGGGTTGTTATCCTGGAATTGGGGGGGGGGGGTCAACCTCTCCTCTGTGTGATATCTCATCACCGCTAGAAATACAGCTGCCGATCATCTGTGAATTTGGTCAGCAGATTGGAGCTGTGTGTGGCAACACAGAGAGGAGGGGACTCAGGACGCTACCCTGGGGGGGGCAGAGGTGAGGTTATCCTTGCCACCTGTTGGCCATCCAATGGGAAGGGTTTCAACCAGAAAAGTCAGCTCTTTATTCCTTTCCCCAGACGCTGCCTGGCTTGCCGAGTTCCTCCAGCGTTTTACGTGTGGACTTCCCAGCATCTGCAGAACCCCTTTGTGTTTATGGGGGCTATGTGGGAAGAAGGGGGTTAGGTTGATCTCGCTGGGCCGAAGGTCCTCTGCTCTGCCGTGCCACGATTGTAACAAATGCGCAATATCTTTGCAGCCAGAAGTGCCCCGTCTGCCTCTTCCCGTTCGACCCGGCCATGGAGGAGTCGGTGATGGAGCAGCACATCTCCACGCACTTTGGTCACGATTGTCCCATTTGTGAGCAGCATTTCCTGGAGAACCAGCAGACCCAGTACGCAAGCCACGTCCAATCTCACTTCGCAGCGGCCAGCTGAGGGGCAGGGCGCACGAGTTCTGCTTTACGGACTGACTAACATTTCCGCTATTAATTTTAATTGTGTGTGTGTGTGTGTTTCATTCTGCCTGGGCAATAAAATGTAGCCTTTTGCCCTCGGGGAATATTGCACCTTCAAAGGGCTGGGTCAAGTGTTGGCCGACACCCACCTTCAAATCCATCCCCTGGCATTTACGGGAAAATCAGGAAATGAAAACAACCAAGGAGCAAAAAGAAGATGGATTTTGTAGAGTTCCCTTGCAAGTTAGCCTCTGTAGTTTGTGGAATTAGTTTAGGGTTGAGGTGGACGAAGTGATGGGGGGGTTGGGGGTAATAACTGTTCCTGAACCTGGTAGTATGGGAGCTGAGGCTCCTGTACCTCCCTCCCAATGACAGCAGGGAGAAGAGAGCACGGCCTGGGTGCTGGGGGTCCCCGATGATGGGTGCCGCCCCTTGTAGACGTCCTGGGTGGTGGTGGGGAGGGCTTCACCTGTGATGGACTAGGAGAGATGAAATTGACATGGGCGGTAGCGGTGGAGATCCCTCTCCACCAAAGGAGGTGGAAGGTGCTCCTTCCCTCCGCGAGCCTGCAGGTCGCCCTTCGGCAAGGTGTATGTGGTTTACTCCCCCACCCCCCCACCCCTGATCAGGGTAACGACGGGAACAGGTGATGGCTGGTGGGAGGGGCAGCCGGTGGAGATCGCAAGTCCTCTGGAGGTCAGCTCCAGTTCTCTGATTTCTGCTGTCCTCCAACTCTTAGACTTCCGGCATTCCCTCCACCCTTCCCTCTTCAACTCCCCACTCTTGTCCTCTTCTCCTCACCTGCCTATCACCTCCACACGGTGTGGCTGTCCCTCCTCTTTGCCTTTCTCCCGCGGTCCATTCTCCTCTCCTCTCAGATTCCTTCTCCTCCAGCCTTTTGCCTTTTCCCCCGTCACCTCCCGGCTTCCATCGGCCCCTGGCTTGTCCTATCGTCTTCCAGCTTGTCCTCCTTGCCTTCCCCCACCACCTTATTCTGGCCTCTTCCTCCCCCCACCCACCACCTCCTTCTCAGTCTGGCCCAAAACTTCAACTATTTATTTCCACAGATGCTGCCTGACCTGCTGAGCTCCTCCAGCATTGTGTGTGTGTGTGTGTGTGTGTGTGTGTGTGTGTGTCTGTCTGTCTGTGAGTGTGTGTGTCAGTGTGTGTGTGTGTCAGTGTGAGTGTGTGTGTGTGAGTGTGTGTGTGTGTGTGTGTGTCAGTGTGAGTGTATCTGTGAGTGAGTGTGTGTGTGTGTCTGTGAGTGTGTGTGTGTGAGTGAGCGTGTGTGTGTGTGTGTCTGTGAGTGTGTGTGTGTGTCTGAGTGTGTGTGTGTGTGTGTGTGTGTGTGTGTCAGTGTGAGTGTGTGTGTGTGTGTATGTGTGTGTATCTGTGAGTGAGTGTGTGTGTGTGTCTGTGAGTGTGTGTGTGTGTGAGTGAGCGTGTGTGTGTGTGTGTCTGTGAGTGTGTGTGTGTGTCTGAGTGTGTGTGTGTGAGTGAGCGTGTGTGTGTGTGTGTGTGTGTCTGTGTGAGTGTGTGTGTGTGTGTGAGTAAGTGTGAGTGTGTCTGTGTGTGAGTGAGCGTGTGTGTGTGTGTGTCTGTGAGTGTGTGTGTGTGTCTGAGTGTGTGAGTGTGAGTGAGCGTGTGTGTGTGTGTGTGTCTGTGTGTGTGTGTTTGTGTGTGTGAGTAAGTGTGAGTGTGTGTGTGTGAGTGTGTCTGTGTGAGTGTGTGTGTTGTGAAGCGAAGATACTTTCAAAAACACTGAACTGAAAAGTTTCTAAATATCAAAAAAAAACTATAAAGAGCAATAAACAATAAGGAACTAAATTAAATCACTATTTGGTGTGACTCCCACACACCCGCCCTGCCTTTAGAACTGCACCACTTGCCTTGGGTGCACTGTTGTGCAGTTTCATAAGAAAGTCGGCTGCTGGGCTGTTCCGAGCACCTTGGGAGAACTTGCCGCAGCCCTTCTGCAGACTCCGGCTGTGTCGCTGGCTCCTGCCTCCCTGCGGAATGCCGGACAGCCTCGGTCGATGATAATTGACCTCGGGGCTCTGCGCGGGACAGGGCGCCTGAGCCCTTTGCACCAGACCCGGTGTCTGTCCAAGATCTGTGCAGGGGGCGGAAGGGTGTGGAGATTGCCTAGGCAGGAGGCATCAGTGTAGTGGGCATTTGGACTCCAATTGGTTTGGCATAACATTGTGGGCCGAAGGGCCTGTGCTTGTCCTCTGCTATGCTACGAATCCAGATTAACTGAATATCATACATTTCCTTTTTATCCAAACCATATATTCTGCCTTTGCACACACATATATAACAGCATATTTCCAACAGAACTGCAGTCCGGCTTGCTATGAGCAGCACAGTGTACCCTTTGCTGGTGAAGCAAGCCCAGATTTCATACATTTCATAATTGGGTACCTGTGCGGCTGGGGATCCCTGGCCACTTCCTCTCCTGGTCTGGGTGAGTTGCTGCATCAGTAATTTGCTTTTGAGCCGCTTCTGCTGACGTCCAAAGCAGCACTGGATTGAGAATTTGCTTCGATAACTTGCATCTCATCTGAACAGCTTGGGGTTGCGTCCACGATCGTTTCTGCTGGCACTTTGTTGAATGGTTGAGGAAGAACTCGGTGTGTACCTAAGAGAGTTTTATGAATCAGAACACTGTGCTCATCCCTTGGTGATTTTGATAATGGTGGAAACATTGTTGAATGGTAGATTTAAACTGTGCTTATCCAAGGAATCTGACTTGCACTTAGCGCAAGCAGATTATTTTCTTGGCTGTTGTAAATCGGACATGAAGATTTGTCAGATACGCCATTAAAATGTGATGTTGGGTGCTTTATTTTTCAAAGTCGAAGTTCATTGTCATATAAACGCAGGGCTGCAATAAATACTCAAGATCTCCTTATGTGGTCAGTGATGTCAGTTCTTCCTTTATTTTCTGACCCTTAGGATTCTTCCAGAGATCAGAAATGATGAACTGGCTTAATCGAAAGATTAAAGTTCATCTTGAAGTACATAAAGCAAGCTAAATAACACAGGCTGGGGTGTTTAGACAGGGGAATAAAGAAGATGCCTCGATGATGCCTCTGAATAATCCACTTTTACAGATAAAGAAATTCCTTAGAGAGGGATAGGCTAGCTAATAAGCTACATCTCTTGAGTAATATCCTAATACTCAGCCAATGAGGAGGGTGATAAACCGTTTGACTGCTATACCGCTTTCTGCCAGTAGGTGGGGACAGATCACCGCATACCGTGAAAAACACACGAGTTTGTCAAAAGGGACAAATCTTGGGGAAAAAAGGGTCCAGTGTTTTCCCTCCGTGTATGACGAATAAACTCTTATTGGGCTTCCAGCTGGGCATGGCTATCAACCCCAACACCTGCCTTCTCGCCATACCCTTTGGTGTGTGTCCAGTCGGGAGACCGCCGACCTCTGAATTTTAATTTTAGATGCAACATTCAAGATTGTTCAGTGCGCGAGTGTAAAGGTGAATGAAATAATTGTTACTCCGGATTAGATGTAGCACAAAAAAATAAACACAATCAGAATCACGTTTAATATCATACATCCTGAAATTTGTTGTTTTAAAACATAAAAACAAATACAGCACAGTACACGCCAGGCAGACAATCTCTGAAGAGTATTGGTAATGGCTGGGGGGGGGGGGGGGGTCTCCCGTCTTGTAAGGACACTGCCCAGAAGGAGACGTTGGCAAACCACTTCTGTAGAAAGATTTACCAAGAGTAATCACGGTCAAAGACAGGGCACACAGTGATGGGGGTAAACGCCGAATGTGGCTGGGGATAAAGTGGGGTAGCCTGCAGTCTGCTTGTCCCCTGCTGTGGCTGGGTGCAGCTGCGGGCCGGTGACAATGGGAGCCAGATGTTTGTTTCTAATTGATCAAAATAAACTTAACTCACCAGAAAAAATGTTAGTTACAAGAGTAAGGCAGATCAATGCCTGTTCTGTTCCCGCTTTCCTAGACAATGGACTGAGGAGTTTTCTATGACTTTTCTTAATCAGAATCAGGTTTACTATCACCGGCATATGCCGTGAAATTTGTTAACTTAGCAGTACCAGTTCAATGCAATACATCATGTAGAAAATAAAAATAATAATAGTAATAATTAATAAAATCTTATTCATTAAAAATCATGCAAAAAACGGAAATACTATATATTTGAAAAAAAGTGAGGTAGTGACCAAGGGTTCAATGTCCGTTTAAGAATTGGATGACAGAGGGGAAGAAGCTGTTCCTGAATCGTTGAGTGCGTGTCTTCAGGCTCCTGTACCTCCTCCCTGATGGCAGAGGGGAAGAAGCTGTTCCTGAATCGCTGAGTGTGTGTTTTCAGGCTCCTGTACCTCCTCCCTGATGGCAGAGGGGAAGAAGCTGTTCCTGAATCGTTGAGTGTGTGTCTTCAGGCTCCTGTACCTCCTCCCTGTTGGCAGAGGGGAAGAAGCTGTTCCTGAATCGTTGAGTGTGTGTCTTCAGGCTCCTGTACCTCCTCCCTGATGGCAGAGTGGAAGAAGCTGTTCCTGAATCGCTGAGTGTTGCTCTTCAGGCTCCTGTACCTCCTCTCTGATGGCAGAGGGGAAGAAGCTGTTCCTGAATCGCTGAGTGTTGCTCTTCAGGCTCCTGTACCTCCTACCTGATGGTAACAGTGAGAAAAGGGCATGCCCTGGGTGCTGGAGGTCCTTAATAATGGACATTTAATAATAGCATTGTTGCCTGTCATGTGGCCCACTCCACTGTTGTCACGCCAACCAAATTACCGGGGTGTCGTAGCTGGTAGATATGGAGTAGACTCTCTATGTGACAAAGGGAATCACAGCAGACCCTTTCAGAGGAAGAGGCCTATTGGCCCAACATCACAGGATGTTTCATTTGCTGACGGTAGAAGGACAATTCTACCAAGCTTCCTTTGAATTGAGTATAACCGTCACACCCACACTACAGACACTCAAATCGATTTTAAACCAGCATTGTCTGCCCTTCCCATCAGCTGTGGCTCGTGGCTCTTAGGAACCCCTTGTCCAGAGCTGCATTTTAAATTTAACCTACAGTCCGTATTCAGATGTGACGATAAGTGGCTGAAGTTATGTGCTCCACGCCCTAACACCAAAAACCGCCCTCACACAGCCATCAGATTGCTGAACAGCCCAGCAACCCGTGAACACTACCTCACAGGTTCTGCACTCTTTTGTCCACTACAGTCCTGTGCCAGGATCCCAGGCACCACATATAGATCTGTCAAGGTAGAGTGGAGAGCAGAGAGTCTGTAAACCTGGCGGGAGCCAAGGACGTTGGGAAAGGCGAGGGGTGGAGTGCCGCGGGAGGGATAACGCCGCAGCAGCGTAGTGGTTAGCGGAACGGCTCGAGGCGTCGAGAGTCCAGAGTTCAATTCGGACATCCTCTCGGGGCAGGTTTGTACGCTCCTTCCCATGACCGCGCAGCTTTCCTCCGAGTGGTCTGGTTTCCTCCCGCAGTCCAAAGCCGTACCAATTAGTAGGTTGTGAATAGTCCTGCGAGTAGTCCGGGGGTAAATCAGTGAGTCGCTGGGCAGAGTAGCTCGAAGTGTCAGAGGGACTGTCCACTCAAAATCAAATAAAATAAACTTATTTTCCACCACTTCCTTGTCTTATGCGTGTATAGACTATTTATAAAAGATGTGCTGGCATTGGAGAGGTTCTTGAGAATGATCGCAGGAATGAAAGGGTTAATATATGAGGAGCATTTGAAGGCTCTGGGCCTGGACAGAGTGGATGTGGAGAGGATGTTCTCGTTGAAAGGCCTAGATGGAGTGGATGTGGAGAGGATGTTCTCGTTGAAAGGCCTAGATGGAGTGGATGTGGAGAGGATGTTCTCGTTGAAAGGCCTAGATGGAGTGGATGTGGAGAGGATGTTCTCGTTGAAAGGCCTGGACAGAGTGGATGTGGAGAGGATGTTCTCGTTGAAAGGCCTGGACAGAGTGGATGTGGAGAGGATGTTCTCGTTGAAAGGCCTGGACAGAGTGGATGTGGAGAGGATGTTCTCGTTGAAAGGCCTGGACAGAGTGGATGTGGAGAGGATGTTCTCGTTGAAAGGCCTGGACAGAGTGGATGTGGAGAGGATGTTCTCGTTGAAAGGCCTAGATGGAGTGGATGTGGAGAGGATGTTCTCGTTGAAAGGCCTAGATGGAGTGGATGTGGAGAGGATGTTCTCGTTGAAAGGCCTGGATGGAGTGGATGTGGAGAGGATGTTCTCGTTGAAAGGCCTAGATGGAGTGGATGTGGAGAGGATGTTCTCGTTGAAAGGCCTGGATGGAGTGGATGTGGAGAGGATGTTCTCGTTGAAAGGCCTGGATGGAGTGGATGTGGAGAGGATGTTCTCGTTGAAAGGCCTAGATGGAGTGGATGTGGAGAGGATGTTCTCGTTGAAAGGCCTAGATGGAGTGGATGTGGAGAGGATGTTCTCGTTGAAAGGCCTGGATGGATGTGGAGAGGATGTTCTCGTTGAAAGGCCTGGATGGAGTGGATGTGGAGAGGATGTTCTCGTTGAAAGGCCTGGACAGAGTGGATGTGGAGAGGATGTTCTCGTTGAAAGGCCTAGATGGAGTGGATGTGGAGAGGATGTTCTCGTTGAAAGGCCTGGACAGAGTGGATGTGGAGAGGATGTTCTCGTTGAAAGGCCTGGACAGAGTGGATGTGGAGAGGATGTTCTCGTTGAAAGGCCTGGACAGAGTGGATGTGGAGAGGATGTTCTCGTTGAAAGGCCTGGACAGAGTGGATGTGGAGAGGATGTTCTCGTTGAAAGGCCTGGACAGAGTGGATGTGGAGAGGATGTTCTCGTTGAAAGGCCTAGATGGAGTGGATGTGGAGAGGGTGTTCTCGTTGAAAGGCCTGGACAGAGTGGATGTGGAGAGGATGTTCTCGTTGAAAGGCCTAGATGGAGTGGATGTGGAGAGGATGTTCTCGTTGAAAGGCCTGGACAGAGTGGATGTGGAGAGGATGTTCTCGTTGAAAGGCCTGGACAGAGTGGATGTGGAGAGGATGTTCTCGTTGAAAGGCCTGGACAGAGTGGATGTGGAGAGGATGTTCTCGTTGAAAGGCCTGGACGGAGTGGATGTGGAGAGGATGTTCTCGTTGAAAGGCCTAGATGGAGTGGATGTGGAGAGGATGTTCTCGTTGAAAGGCCTAGATGGAGTGGATGTGGAGAGGATGTTCTCGTTGAAAGGCCTGGACGGAGTGGATGTGGAGAGGATGTTCTCGTTGAAAGGCCTGGACGGAGTGGATGTGGAGAGGATGTTCTCGTTGAAAGGCCTAGATGGAGTGGATGTGGAGAGGATGTTCTCGTTGAAAGGCCTAGATGGAGTGGATGTGGAGAGGATGTTCTCGTTGAAAGGCCTGGATGGAGTGAATGTGGAGAGGATGTTCTCGTTGAAAGGCCTAGATGGAGTGGATGTGGAGAGGATGTTCTCGTTGAAAGGCCTGGATGGAGTGGATGTGGAGAGGATGTTCTCGTTGAAAGGCCTAGATGGAGTGGATGTGGAGAGGATGTTCTCGTTGAAAGGCCTAGATGGAGTGGATGTGGAGAGGATGTTCTCGTTGAAAGGCCTGGATGGAGTGGATGTGGAGAGGATGTTCTCGTTGAAAGGCCTGGATGGAGTGGATGTGGAGAGGATGTTCTCGTTGAAAGGCCTGGATGGAGTGGATGTGGAGAGGATGTTCTCGTTGAAAGGCCTGGATGGAGTGGATGTGGAGAGGATGTTCTCGTTGAAAGGCCTGGACAGAGTGGATGTGGAGAGGATGTTCTCGTTGAAAGGCCTGGACAGAGTGGATGTGGAGAGGATGTTCTCGTTGAAAGGCCTGGACAGAGTGGATGTGGAGAGGATGTTCTCGTTGAAAGGCCTGGACAGAGTGGATGTGGAGAGGATGTTCTCGTTGAAAGGCCTAGATGGAGTGGATGTGGAGAGGATGTTCTCGTTGAAAGGCCTGGACAGAGTGGATGTGGAGAGGATGTTCTCGTTGAAAGGCCTGGACAGAGTGTATGTGGAGAGGATGTTCTCGTTGAAAGGCCTGGACAGAGTGGATGTGGAGAGGATGTTCTCGTTGAAAGGCCTGGACAGAGTGGATGTAGAGAGGATGTTCTCGTTGAAAGGCCTAGATGGAGTGGATGTGGAGAGGATGTTCTCGTTGAAAGGCCTAGATGGAGTGGATGTGGAGAGGATGTTCTCGTTGAAAGGCCTGGACAGAGTGGATGTGGAGAGGATGTTCTCGTTGAAAGGCCTAGATGGAGTGGATGTGGAGAGGATGTTCTCGTTGAAAGGCCTAGATGGAGTGGATGTGGAGAGGATGTTCTCGTTGAAAGGCCTAGATGGAGTGGATGTGGAGAGGATGTTCTCGTTGAAAGGCCTGGACAGAGTGGATGTGGAGAGGATGTTCTCGTTGAAAGGCCTGGACAGAGTGGATGTGGAGAGGATGTTCTCGTTGAAAGGCCTGGACAGAGTGGATGTGGAGAGGATGTTCTCGTTGAAAGGCCTAGATGGAGTGGATGTGGAGAGGATGTTCTCGTTGAAAGGCCTAGATGGAGTGGATGTGGAGAGGATGTTCTCGTTGAAAGGCCTAGATGGAGTGGATGTGGAGAGGATGTTCTCGTTGAAAGGCCTGGACAGAGTGGATGTGGAGAGGATGTTCTCGTTGAAAGGCCTGGACAGAGTGGATGTGGAGAGGGTGTTTCCATTAGAGGCGGAGTCATGGGCCAGAGGGCACAGCCTGAGAACACAAGTGCATCCATTCAGGTGAGGAGGGATTTCTTCCGCCAAACGGCAGTGTATTTGTGGAATTCATTGCCTGAGGTAGCTGTGCAGGCCAAGTCGTTGGACATATTTAAGGCACAAGTTGATAGAAACATAGAAAACCTACAGCACAAAACAGGTGCTTCGGCCCATAATGCTGTGCCAAACATACCCTGACTTTAGAGATTACCCAGGGTTACCCATAGCCCTCTTATTTTTCTGAGCTCCATGTACCTGTCCAGGAGTCTCTTAAAAGACCCTATTGTTTCCGCCTCCACCACCATCACCGGCAGCCCATTCCACACACTCACCACTCTCTGAGTGAAAAACTTACCCCTGACATCTCCCCTGTACCTACTCCCCAGCACCTTAAACCTGCGTCCTCTTGTGGCCAACATTTCAGCCCCGGGGAAAAGCCTCTGACTATCCACACAATCAATACCTCTCATCACCTTGTACACCTCTAGCAGGTCACCTCTCATCCTCCGTCGCTCCAAGCAGAAAAGGCCGGTTTCACTCAACCTATTCTCATAAGGCATGCTCCCCAATCCAGGCAACATCCTTGTAAATCTCTGCACCCTTTCTATGGCTTCCACATCCTTCCTGCAGTGAGGCGACCAGAACTGAGCACAGTACTCCGAGTGGGGTCTGATCAGGGTCCTATATAGCTGTACCATTACCTCTCGGCTCCTAAACTCAATCCCACGATTGATAGAGGTCAAGGCACCGTATGCCTTCATAACCACAGAGTCAACCTGCGCAGCTGCTTTGAGTGTCCTATGGACTCGGACCCCAGGATCCCTCTGATCCTCCACACTGCCAAGAGTTACAACTAATGAAACCGTCGTTTAATTCCCTCCCCCACCCCGCGCCTTATTCTGGCTTCTTCTCCCGCTCCTATCCAGTGCTGGTGAAGGGCCTCGGCCTGAAACATCGGCTCCACCGATGCTGCCTGAGCTGCGGAGTGCCTCCGGGACTAGCACGTGTTCGTAGCTCACCGTTGTTTTTATGCATAAGACCCGGATCGGGACAGTCAGAGTCGCAGGAGATTCGCTGGGTGAGGGAAGAAGGCCTTTTCCAGTTCCCGGTTAACGCTTTTGAGAGCTTGGCAGGGAAGGGCCACAGTACAGGACTCTGCCTTGACTGGACAGGGAGGGGACCCTCGGATGGCTGAGGAAGACCCTCAATTATTGTGTTTGACCTCAGAATCAGAATCAGGTGAAGCGGAATCAAGTAAATAAAATTCCGTAAATACTTACAAAAGTAATGAAACGAAAGGTTTCTAATTTTTTTTTAAAAAAGGAATCTGATCGGAGAGGAGAGTGGACCATGGGAGAAAGGGAAGGAGGAGGGACACCAGGGGGTGGTGATGGGTGGGAGAGGTAAAGGGCTGGAGAGGAAGGAATCTGATAGGAGAGGAGAGTGGACCGTGGGAGAAAGGGAAGGAGGAGGGACACCAGGGGGAGGTGACGGGTGGGAAAGGTAAAGGGCTGGAGAGGAAGGAATCTGACAGGAGAGGAGAGTGGACCGTGGGAGAAAGGGAAGGAGGAGGGACACCAGGGGGAGGTGATGGGTGGGAAAGGTAAAGGGCTGGAGAGGAAGGAATCTGATCGGAGAGGAGAGAGGACCGTGGGAGAAAGGGAAGGAGGAGGGACACCAGGGGGAGGTGATGGGTGGGAAAGGTAAAGGGCTGGAGAGGAAGGAATCTGACAGGAGAGGAGAGTGGACCGTGGGAGAAAGGGAAGGAGGAGGGACACCAGGGGGAGGTGATGGGTGGGAAAGGTAAAGGGCTGGAGAGGAAGGAATCTGATAGGAGAGGAGAGTGGACCGTGGGGGAAAGGGAAGGAGGAGGGACACCAGGGGGAGGTGATGGGTGGGAAAGGTAAAGGGCTGGAGAGGAAGGAATCTGATAGGAGAGGAGAGTGGACCATGGGAGAAAGGGAAGGAGGAGGGACACCAGGGGGAGGTGATGGGTGGGAAAGGTAAAGGGCTGGAGAGGAAGGAATCTGACAGGAGAGGAGAGTGGACCGTGGGAGAAAGGGAAGGAGGAGGGACACCAGGGGGAGGTGATGGGTGGGAGAGGTAAAGGGCTGGAGAGGAAGGAATCTGACAGGAGAGGAGAGTGGACCGTGGGAGAAAGGGAAGGAGGAGGGACACCAGGGGGAGGTGATGGGTGGGAGAGGTAAAGGGCTGGAGAGGAAGGAATCTGATCGGAGAGGAGAGTGGACTGTGGGGGAAAGGGAAGGAGGAGGGACACCAGGGGGACGTGATGGGTGGGAAAGGTAAAGGGCTGGAGAGGAAGGAATCTGATAGGAGAGGAGAGTGGACCATGGGAGAAAGGGAAGGAGGAGGGACACCAGGGGGAGGTGACGGGTGGGAGAGGTAAAGGGCTGGAGAGGAAGGAATCTGATAGGAGGAGAGTGGACCGTGGGAGAAAGGGAAGGAGGAGGGACACCAGGGGGAGGTGATGGGTGGGAGAGGTAAAGGGCTGGAAAGGAAGGAATCTGATCGGAGAGGAGAGTGGACCGTGGGAGAAAGGGAAGGAGGAGGGACACCAGGGGGAGGTGATGGGTGGGAAAGGTAAAGGGCTGGAGAGGAAGGAATCTGACAGGAGAGGAGAGTGGACCGTGGGAGAAAGGGAAGGAGGAGGGACACCAGGGGGACGTGATGGGTGGGAAAGGTAAAGAGCTGGAGAGGAAGGAATCTGATAGGAGAGGAGAGTGGACCGTGGGAGAAAGGGAAGGAGGAGGGACACCAGGGGGAGGTGATGGGAGGGAGAGGTAAAGGGCTGGAGAGGAAGGAATCTGACAGGAGAGGAGAGTGGTCGGTGGGAGAAAGGGAAGGAGGAGGGACACCAGGGGGACGTGATGGGTGGGAAAGGTAAAGGGCTGGAGAGGAAGGAATCTGATAGGAGAGGAGAGTGGACCATGGGAGAAAGGGAAGGAGGAGGGACACCAGGGGGAGGTGACGGGTGGGAGAGGTAAAGGGCTGGAGAGGAAGGAATCTGATAGGAGGAGAGTGGACCGTGGGAGAAAGGGAAGGAGGAGGGACACCAGGGGGAGGTGATGGGTGGGAGAGGTAAAGGGCTGGAGAGGAAGGAATCTGATCGGAGAGGAGAGTGGACCGTGGGAGAAAGGGAAGGAGGAGGGACACCAGGGGGAGGTGATGGGTGGGAAAGGTAAAGGGCTGGAGAGGAAGGAATCTGACAGGAGAGGAGAGTGGACCGTGGGAGAAAGGGAAGGAGGAGGGACACCAGGGGGAGGTGATGGGAGGGAGAGGTAAAGGGCTGGAGAGGAAGGAATCTGACAGGAGAGGAGAGTGGTCGGTGGGAGAAAGGGAAGGAGGAGGGACACCAGGGGGAGGTGATGGGAGGGAGGGGTAAAGGGCTGGAGAGGAAGGAATCTGATCGGAGAGGAGAGTGGACCGTGGGAGAAAGGGAAGGAGGAGGGACACCAGAGGGAGGTGATGAGTGGGAAAGGTAAAGGGCTGGAGAGGAAGGAATCTGATCGGAGAGGAGAGTGGACCGTGGGAGAAAGGGAAGGAGGAGGGACACCAGGAGGAGGTGATGGGTGGGAGAGGTAAAGGGCTGGAGAGGAAGGAATCTGACAGGAGAGGAGAGTGGAACGTGGGAGAAAGGGGAGGAGGAGGGACACCAGGGGGAGGTGATGGGTGGGAACGGTAAAGGGCTGGAGAGGAAGGAATCGGATAGGAGAGGAGAGTGGACCGTGGGAGAAAGGGAAGGAGGAGGGACACCAGGGGGAGGTGATGGGTGGGAGAGGTAAAGGGCTGGAGAGGAAGGAATCTGACAGGAGAGGAGAGTGGACCGTGGGAGAAAGGGGAGGAGGAGGGACACCAGGGGGAGGTGATGGGTGGGAGAGGTAAAGGGCTGGAGAGGAAGGAATCTGATCGGAGAGGAGAGAGGACCGTGGGAGAAAGGGGAGGAGGAGGGACACCAGGGGGAGGTGATGGGTGGGAGAGGTAAAGGGCTGGAGAGGAAGGAATCTGACAGGAGAGGAGAGTGGTCGGTGGGAGAAAGGGAAGGAGGAGGGACACCAGGGGGAGGTGATGGGAGGGAGAGGTAAAGGGCTGGAGAGGGAGGAATCTGATCGGAGAGGAGAGTGGACCGTGGGAGAAAGGTGCGGACGGGACCTAGGGGTAGGTGATAGGCAGGTGACAAGAGGTAAGAGCGGGGAACAGGGTGGGGGGGGGCAATTTGTTCACCAAACGGAGAAATTGATATTCATGCTATCAGGCTGGAGGCTACCCTGAGGGAATATAAGGTGTTTCTCCTCTACCCTGAGGGGGGGTCTCATCTTGGCACAGGAGGAGGGCATGGACTTCGGTTCAGGAATGGGAATTGGAATTAAGATGTTTGGCCATCTGGAAGCCCCAGTTGCATAGAAACATAGAAATCTGCAGCAGAATACAGGCAACAATGTTGTGCTTACTCTAGAGGGTGCCTAGAATTTCCCTACCGCATAGCCCTCTATTTTTCTAAGCTCCATGTAACTATCTCTCTTAAAAGACCCTCTCGTATCCTCCCCCACCACCGTCGCTGGCAGTGCATTCCACGCACCCACCACCCTCTGAGTGAAAAACTTACCCCTGACATCTCCCTTGAACCTACTTCCAAGCACCTTAAAACATCTTGTGCTAGTCATTGCAGCCCTGGGGAAAAGCCTCTGACTATCCACATGATCAATGCCTCTAATCTAATACACCTCTATCAGGTCACCCCTCATCCTCTGTCACTCCAAGGAGAAAAGGCCCAGTTCACTCAACCTATTCTCATAAGGTGTGCTCCCCAATCCAGGCAACATCCTTGTAAATCTCCTCTGCACCCTTTCTATGGTTTCCACATCCTTCCTGTAGTGAGGCGACCAGAACTGAGCACAGTACTCCAAGTGAGGTCTGAACAGGGTCCTATATAGCTGCAACATTACCTCTCGGCTCCTAAATTCAATCCCACGATTGTTGAATGCCAATACACCGTACTCCTTCTTAACCACAGAGTCAACCTGCGCAGCTTTGCGTGTCCTATGGACTCCGACCCCAAGATCTCTCTGATCCTCCACACTGCCAAGAGTCTTACCAATAATATTATATTCTGTCTTCAGATTTGACCTACCAAAGTGAACCACCTCACATTTATCTGGGTTGTGATGGACAGTGCAATAGCGCTGGATGAAGTGGTCCCCCAGTTTACCACAGGCCTCTCCGAAGCAGAGGAGTCCGCGTCGGGAGTACTGGATCCGATAGACAACCCCAGTAGATTTGCAGGTGAGCTGTTCTCTCACTGAGCAGGGCTGTTTGGGACCCTGAATGGAGGTGAGGGAGGAGGTACACGGACAGGTGTAACACTTGCAGAGATCAATGTTCAAAGCTCAGAGTTCAAAGCAAAATTTATTATCAGAGCCCATACATGTCACCACGTACAACCCTGTGATCATTTCTCCGTGGGTATACTTAGCAAATCTACAGAACGGTAACCATAAACAGGATCTGTGAGCTGTAAACATCAGGAACTGTAAACAGACTGTGCAAATTCAGGTAATGAGTAAGTAATTAGCAATAAATAATGAGAGTGAAATAACGATTATAAGAGGCCTTAAATCAGGCCTTATCCCCTTCTGCTCAAGAGCCTGATGGTTGAGGGGTAGTAACTGCTGATGTGAGCCCTGAGGCTCCTGTACCTCCTACCTGATGGCAGCAGTGAGAAAAGAGCCTGGCCTGGGTGGTCGGGGTCCCTGATGATGGATGCTGCTTCCCTATGTATATGTGCTCAATCATTGGGAGAGCTTTACCCGTGAGGTACTGGGCTGAATCGACTACCTTTTGCAGGATTCTCCGCTCAAAGGCATTGGTCTTCCCATACCAGTCAGCACACTTTCCACCACACGGCTATAGAAGTTTGCCAAGGCTTTTGAAGTCATGTTGAATCTCCACAAACTCCCAAGGAATTAGTGATGCTGTCTTGATTTCTTCTCAATTATATTCATATGATGGGTCCTGGGCAGGTCCTCTGAGATAGTGACGCACGCACAGGAATTTAAAGTTACTGGCCCTCTCCACCTCTGATCCTCCGCAGATTACTGGTCCGCGCACCCCTGGTTCCCTCTCCTGAAGTTTATAATCAGTTCCTCGGCCTTAATGACATTGAGTTATGACACCGCTCAGCCAAGTTCTCAATCTCCCCCTGTGATACGGCCCACAACCGTGGTGTTGTCGGCATATACTTGTACATGGAGATGGATCTGTACACAGTCATAGTGTACAGCAGGTCGAGCGGGGGTCCAAGTACACATCCCTGTGGTGCTCCTGTGCTGATGGAGATCGTGGAGGAGATGTCTTTGCCAGTCCGGACTGACTGGGGTCTCCTAGAGAGGAAATCCAGGATCCAATGCAAATGGGGGTATTGAGGCCCAGGTCTTGGAGTTTACTGATTAGTTTAGAGGGGGTGATGGTGTTAAATGCTGAGCTGTATTCAATAATGAGCATGCTCAACCATCAGCAAGGAGGTACAGGAGCCTCAGGACCCACACCACCTGGTTCAGGAACAGTTATCACCCCTCAACCATCAGGAAGGAGGTACAGGAGCATCAGGCCCCACACCACCTGGTTCAGGAACAGTTATCACCCCTCAACCATCAGGAAGGAGGTACAGGAGCCTCAGGACCCACACCGCCAGGTTCAGGAACAGTTTTTACCCCTCAAACATCAGCAAGGAGGTACAGGAGCCTCAGGACCCACACCACCAGGTTCAGGAACAGTTTTTACCCCTCAACCATCAGGAAGGAGGTACAGGAGCCTCAGGCCCCACACCACCTGGTTCAGGAACAGTTATCACCCCTCAACCATCAGGAAGGAGGTACAGGAGCCTCAGGTCCCACACCACCAGGTTCAGGGACAGTTATTACCCCTCAACCATCAAGAAGGAGGTACAGGAGACTCAGGACCCACACCGCCAGGTTCAGGAACAGTTTTTACCCCTCAAACATCAGCAAGGAGGTACAGGAGCCTCAGGACCCACACCACCAGGTTCAGGAACAGTTTTTACCCCTCAACCATCAGGAAGGAGGTACAGGAGCCTCAGGCCCCACACCACCTGGTTCAGGAACAGTTATCACCCCTCAACCATCAGGAAGGAGGTACAGGAGCCTCAGGCCCCACACCACCTGGTTCAGGAACAGTTATCACCCCTCAACCATCAGGAAGGAGGTACGGGAGCCTCAGGACCCACACCGCCAGGTTCAGGAACAGTTTTTACCTCTCAACCATCAGGAAGGAGGTACGGGAGCCTCTGGACCCACACCACCAGGTTCGGGAACAGTTATTACCCCTCAACCATCAGGTTCTTGAGTGAAGTTACTATTACAGTTACAATTCTAAAGATTGGCTGAGTATGCTCGCAGGAAAAAGAATCTCAGGGTTGTATGTGGTGACCAGTAGGTACTCTGATAATAAAATTTACCTTTACGCTATAAGAAGGATATTGTTCACACAAGAGAAGGTGCAGAGGAGATTCACCAAGACATTTTCTAGATTGGAGGACCTTAACTAAAGAGAGAGACTGGAAAGTCTGGGCTTATTTTTCATGAAGTGAGGGTGATGGGTGGGTGACCTGATCAAGATACATAAGATTATAATCGGCATGGACAGGATAGCCCAGAATTTGTTTCTCCCCTGGTACGGGATTCAAAAGCAGGTTAAAGAAAAGGGAAAGGGGATTTCAGAGGAAGTATTTTTCAGCGATGGCACAGTAACATAACAATTAGTGTAAGACCATAAGACGCAGGAGCAGAATTCGAGGCCCATCATGGCTGATCCTTTCCTCCCCTCCTCAACCCCACTGCCCGGCCTTCTCCCCATAATCTTCGATACTGTGTCCAGTCAAGAAGCTCTCCAGCTCTGCCTTAAGTACAACGACCTGGCCTCCACAGCTGCCACAAACTCACCACCCTCTGGCTAAAGAAATTCCTGCACATGTCTGTTTTAAATGGATGCCCCTCTAACCTGAAGCTGTGCCCTCTTGTCCTAGACTCCCCCACCATGGGCCACATCCTTTCTACATCTACTCTGTCTGGGCCTTCGAAAGGTTTCAGTGAGATCCCCCCTCATCCTTCTGAATTCCAGCGAGTGCAGACCCAAAGCCATCAAACGTTCCTTGCTTGTTAACCCTTTCATTCCTGGAATCATCCTTGTGAACCTCCTCTGGACCCTCTCCAATGCCAGCACATCTTTTCCTAGATGAGGAGCCCAAATCTGTTCACGATACTCAAGGTGAGGCCTCACCAGGGCCTTAGAAAGCCTCAGTATCACATCCTTGCTCTTGTATTCTAGACCTCTGGAAATGAATGCTAACATGGCATTTGCCTTCCTCACCCCCGACTCAACCTGCAAGTTAATCTTTATGACGTTCTCCCAAGTCCCTTTGTATCCTAGATTTTTGGATTTTCTCTGCATTTTGAAAACAGTCTGCACATTTATTTCTACTACCAGTCTATTGCATTTGCCACTTTCTTGCCCTTTCTCCTAATCTGTCCAAGTCTTTTGCAGCCTACCTGCTTCCTCAGCACTACCTGCCCCTCCACCACTCTTCATTTCATCTGCAAACTTACCGTCAATTCCATCATCTAAATCATTGCTATACAGCATAAAAAGCTGTCCCAACACCGACCCCAGCGGAACACCAGTAGTCACTGGCAGCCAACCAGGAAAGGATCCTTTTGTCCCACTCGCTGCCTTCCTCCAGTCAGACAATGCTCTCACCGTGCCAGTAACTTTCCTGTTTTACCACGGGCTCTTAACTTGGTAAGCAGCCTCATGTGTGGCTTCCGAAAGTCCAAATACACAACATCCACTACATCCCCTTTCTCTATCCTACTTGTAATCTCCTCAAAAAATCCCAACAGGTTTGTCAGGCAGGGTTTTCCCTGAAGGAAACCATGCTGACTTTGACCGATCTTGTCCTGTGCCACCAAACACTCCATCAACTCGTCCTTAACGATTGACTCCAACATCTTCACAACCTCTGAGGTCACCGTTACACATGAAGGTGCCAGCTGTAAGATTGGGGACCGATTTCTGCCGTTGTCAGTCAGGAGCTTCGAGATTCTCCCCACGGCCGTGTGGGTGTCCTCTGACTGCTCTGGTTTCCTCCCACAGACCAAAGACCTACGGGGTAGGGTAGGAGAGTTGTGGGCACGCTGTGTTGGCACGGGGAGGGTGCCCCCAGCATTCCTCTGTATGTGTCAGAGAACAAGAGACAGATGAAACCAACTTTTATAGATATTTACGTCATCAGGAACTCCTAGCCACAGGTACAATCACCATGTTAAATAGACGTTTAGACGTGCCCTTGAGTTGGCACAGTTTAAGATGGCGCTGGTGAGCCTCTGGCCAGTGGCCAACGAAACAAAGAAAATGGCTGAATGCATTGTCAGTCACACATTTTCAGGCAAACAATCATCACAAATAATAGTCTGTAACTCTCCGTTGGAGCCGAAGTAGCAGAACTGAGGCAGGGAGGAACGGTCACCGACAGCGAGGAAGACCCCGAGCTCCAATCGTTTTAAGCACCGCGCCGGATCGAGGCGACGGAACCCGGGCACCCGTTGGGCCGGACCTGATGCTCGGACGGAGACTGAGGCGCCAGGCCGGACCAGAGGGGTCGAGTTCCAGGCCGGATCGAGGTGACAGAACCCGGGCACCCGTTGGGCCGGACCTGATGCTCGGACGGAGACTGAGGCGCCGGGCCGGACCAGAGGGGTCGGGTTCCAGGCCGGATCGAGGAGACGGAACCCGGGCACCCGTTGGGCCGGACCTGATGCTCGGACGGAGACTGAGGCGCCGGGCTGGACCAGAGGGGTCGAGTTCCAGGCCGGATCGAGGTGACGGAACCCGGGCACCCATTGGGCCGGACCTGATGCTCGGACGGAGACTGAGGCGCCGGGCCGGACCGGAGGGGTCGAGTTCCAGGCCGGATCGAGGTGACGGAACCCGGGCACCCGTTGGGCCGGACCTGATGCTCGGACGGAGACTGAGGCGCCTGGCCGGACCGGAGGGGTCGGGTTCCAGGCCGGATCGAGGAGACGGAACCCGGGCACCCGTTGGGCCGGACCTGATGCTCGGACGGAGACTGAGGCGCCGGGCCGGACCGGAGGGGTCGGGTTCCAGGCCGGATCGAGGAGACGGAACCCGGGCACCCGTTGGGCCGGACCTGACGCTCGGACAGAGACTGAGGCGCCGGGCTGGACCGGAGGGGTCGAGTTCCAGGCCGGATCGAGGTGACGGAACCCGGGCACCCGTTGGACCGGACCTGATGCTCGGACGGAGACTGAGGCGCCGGGCCGGACCGGAGGGGTCGGGTTCCAGGCCGGATCGAGGTGACGGAACCCGGGCACCCGTTGGGCCGGACCTGATGCTCGGACGGAGACTGAGGCGCCGGGCCGGACCGGAGGGGTCGGGTTCCAGGCCGGATCGAGGTGACGGAACCCGGGCACCCGTTGGGCCGGACCTGATGCTCGGATGGAGACTGAGGCGCCGGGCCGGACCGGAGGGGTCGAGTTCCAGGCCGGATCGAGGTGACGGAACCCGGGCACCCGTTGGGCCGGACCTGATGCTCGGACGGAGACTGAGGCGCCTGGCCGGACCGGAGGGGTCGGGTTCCAGGCCGGATCGAGGAGACGGAACCCGGGCACCCGTTGGACCGGACCTGATGCTCGGACGGAGACTGAGGCGCCGGGCCGGACCGGAGGGGTCGGGTTCCAGGCCGGATCGAGGTGACAGAACCCGGGCACCCGTTGGGCCGGACCTGATGCTCGGACGGAGACTGAGGCGCCGGGCTGGACCAGAGGGGTCGAGTTCCAGGCCGGATCGAGGAGACGGAACCCGGGCACCCGTTGGGCCGGACCTGACGCTCGGACAGAGACTGAGGCGCCGGGCTGGACCGGAGGGGTCGAGTTCCAGGCCGGATCGAGGTGACGGAACCCGGGCACCCGTTGGACCGGACCTGATGCTCGGACGGAGACTGAGGCGCCGGGCCGGACCGGAGGGGTCGGGTTCCAGGCCGGATCGAGGTGACGGAACCCGGGCACCCGTTGGGCCGGACCTGATGCTCGGACGGAGACTGAGGCGCCGGGCCGGACCGGAGGGGTCGGGTTCCAGGCCGGATCGAGGTGACGGAACCCGGGCACCCGTTGGGCCGGACCTGATGCTCGGATGGAGACTGAGGCGCCGGGCCGGACCGGAGGGGTCGAGTTCCAGGCCGGATCGAGGTGACGGAACCCGGGCACCCGTTGGGCCGGACCTGATGCTCGGACGGAGACTGAGGCGCCTGGCCGGACCGGAGGGGTCGGGTTCCAGGCCGGATCGAGGTGACGGAACCCGGGCACCCGTTGGGCCGGACCTGATGCTCAGACGGAGACTGAGGCGCCTGGCCGGACCGGAGGGGTCGGGTTCCAGGCCGGATCGAGGTGACAGAACCCGGGCACCCGTTGGGCCGGACCTGATGCTCGGACGGAGACTGAGGCGCCGGGCCGGACCAGAGGGGTCGGGTTCCAGGCCGGATCGAGGAGACGGAACCCGGGCACCCGTTGGGCCGGACCTGATGCTCGGACGGAGACTGAGGCGCCGGGCTGGACCAGAGGGGTCGAGTTCCAGGCCGGATCGAGGTGACGGAACCCGGGCACCCGTTGGGCCGGACCTGATGCTCGGACGGAGGCCGGATCGAGGTGACGGAACCCGGGCACCCGTTGGGCCAGACCTGATGCTCGGACGGAGACTGAGGCGCCGGGCCGGACCGGAGGGGTCGGGTTCCAGGCCGGATCGAGGTGACGGAACCCGGGCACCCGTTGGGCCGGACCTGATGCTCGGATGGAGACTGAGGCGCCGGGCCGGACCGGAGGGGTCGAGTTCCAGGCCGGATCGAGGTGACGGAACCCGGGCACCCGTTGGGCCGGACCTGATGCTCAGACGGAGACTGAGGCGCCTGGCCGGACCGGAGGGGTCGGGTTCCAGGCCGGATCGAGGTGACAGAACCCGGGCACCCGTTGGGCCGGACCTGATGCTCGGACGGAGACTGAGGCGCCGGGCCGGACCAGAGGGGTCGGGTTCCAGGCCGGATCGAGGAGACGGAACCCGGGCACCCGTTGGGCCGGACCTGATGCTCGGACGGAGACTGAGGCGCCGGGCTGGACCAGAGGGGTCGAGTTCCAGGCCGGATCGAGGTGACGGAACCCGGGCACCCGTTGGGCCAGACCTGATGCTCGGACGGAGACTGAGGCGCCGGGCCGGACCGGAGGGGTCGGGTTCCAGGCCGGATCGAGGTGACGGAACCCGGGCACCCGTTGGGCCGGACCTGATGCTCGGATGGAGACTGAGGCGCCGGGCCGGACCGGAGGGGTCGAGTTCCAGGCCGGATCGAGGTGACGGAACCCGGGCACCCGTTGGGCCGGACCTGATGCTCAGACGGAGACTGAGGCGCCTGGCCGGACCGGAGGGGTCGGGTTCCAGGCCGGATCGAGGAGACGGAACCCGGGCACCCGTTGGGCCGGACCTGATGCTCGGACGGAGACTGAGGCGCCGGGCCGGACCGGAGGGGTCGGGTTCCAGGCCGGATCGAGGTGACGGAACCCGGGCACCCGTTGGGCCGGACCTGATGCTCGGACGGAGGCCGGATCGAGGTGACGGAACCCGGGCACCCGTTGGGCCAGACCTGATGCTCGGACGGAGACTGAGGCGCCGGGCTGGACCGGAGGGGTCGGGTTACAAGCGGTGGATCACTGGCCTCAGGGCGCTAAGAGATCGGAGGTTAACTCTGGCGCCAGGTCATTTCAAAAGGGTGTCGGGTCCCGAGGTGAGGGATGGACCGGTTCCGATCGCTGCTCCACGGCTTGGCACCGTGCTAATCTATGGGCCTCTTTTGTGGAGCAGTTCAGAACGCTGTTTGCTTGCGGTCATCGTCTGCGTGATTCTTTTTTTTCTCTCTGCACATTGGGCGTTTGATGGAATTTTTTATACGGGTTCCTGTCAGTTTCCTTGCTTTGTGGCTGCCTGTTAGAAGGCAGATCTCAAGGTTGTATAATGTATACAGGGAGTGCCTACAAAAAGCATTCAGCAACACCCCCCCCCCCTTACCTTTGGAAGTTTTCACATTTTATTGTTTTGCAAAATTGAATCACAGCGGATTTAATTAGGTTTTTTTGCCATTGAACAACAGAAAAAGACTCCTGTGCCAAAGTGAAAACTGATCTCTACTAAGGGATCTAAATTAATTACTAATATAAAACACAAAATAATTAATTGCATAAGTATTTTAATATGGCACACCAGATCATCACTGGCGCAGCCAATGCCACGGTCCGGTCCAAAGCCCGCATTCCGGTTCACAGTCCGGTCCGCAGACTCCGGACTCCGGGTCCTCCGCCTGTCCCTTGTTTCGGTCGGATTTAACCAAAAGCTCCCGATTCTCATCCTGGGGCTGGGAATATAAGTGGTCCTGGGATTGAGTGTGGGTGGGGCTCGTCTTGTCAAGATTCCCTGGGAGCCAATGGCAGGTGGAAGGCTAGAAAGGCCACTTGCCACCTTTAGGCCGCACTGGAGAATCATGGCTTCTGGGAGCCTTGCTGACAGTAGTTGCAGTGGTCATTGCGGGATGGATTCAGCTGTTTCCCGGGCCAGCTGGGTGGCCGTCAGCCGCTCCAAGCCAGGTAGGGGTCCGGTTGCTTCCGTAGCCAGCCAAAGCTCCCGGCTGTAACGGCTACTCAGAGCTACCCCGATGCAGAGGTGGAACTGTCTGTCATTCCTTGGTGTTTGTCTCTTCCTGTCCTCTCCCCATGGGGTAAGTCAGGCTGTTCTGCCGTTGCCCTGCGAGGGGAATCTGTCTTGTCCTGTCCTCTCCCCATGGGGTAAGTCAGGCTGTTCTGCCATTGCCCCGTGGGGGGAATCTGTCATCCTGTCCTCTCCCCATGGGGTAAGTCAGGCTGTTCTGCAGTTGCCCTGTGGGGGGAATCTGTCATCCTGTCCTCTCCCCATGGGGTAAGTCAGGCTGTTCTGCCGTTGCCCTGCGGGGGGAATCTGTCTTGTCCTGTCCTCTCCCCATGGGGTAAGTCAGGCTGTTCTGCCGTTGCCCTGTGGGGGGAATCTGTCTTGTCCTGTCCTCTCCCCAAGGGGTAAGTCAGGCTGTTCTGCCGTTGCCCTGCGGAGGGAATCTGTCATCCTGTCCTCTCCCCATGGGGTAAGTCAGGCTGTTCTGCCGTTGCCCTGCGGGGGGAATCTGTCATCCTGTCCTCTCCCCATGGGGTAAGTCAGGCTGTTCTGCCGTTGCCCTGCGGGGGGAATCTGTCATCCTGTCCTCTCCCCATGGGGTAAGTCAGGCTGTTCTGCCGTTGCCCTGCGAGGGGAATCTGTCTTGTCCTGTCCTCTCCCCATGGGGTAAGTCAGGCTGTTTGCCGTTGCCCTGCGAGGGGAATCTGTCTTGTCCTGTCCTCTCCCCATGGGGTAAGTCAGGCTGTTCTGCTGTTGCCCTGCGGGGGGTATCTGTCATCCTGTCCTCTCCTCATGGGGTAAGTCAGGCTGTTCTGCCGTTGCCCTGCGGGGGGTATCTGTCATCCTGTCCTCTCCCCATGGGGTAACTCAGGCTGTTCTGCCGTTGCCCTGCGGGGGGAATCTGTCATCCTGTCCTCTCCCCATGGGGTAAGTCAGGCTGTTCTGCCATTGCCCTGTGGGGGGAATCTGTCATCCTGTCCTCTCCCCATGGGGTAAATCAGGCTGTTCTGCCGTTGCCCTGCGGGGGGAATCTGTCTTGTCCTGTCCTCTCCCCATGGGGTAAGTCAGGCTGTTCTGCCGTTGCCCTGTGGGGGGAATCTGTCTTGTCCAGTCCTCTCCCCATGGGGTAAGTCAGGCTGTTCTGCCGTTGCCCTGCGGGGGGAATCTGTCTTGTCCTGTCCTCTCCCCATGGGGTAAGTCAGGCTGTTCTGCCGTTGCCCTGTGGGGGGAATCTGTCTTGTCCTGTCCTCTCCCCATGGGGTAAGTCAGGCTGTTCTGCCGTTGCCCTGCGGGGGGAATCTGTCATCCTGTCCTCTCCCCATGGGGTAAGTCAGGCTGTTCTGCCGTTGCCCTGCGGGGGGAATCTGTCATCCTGTCCTCTCCCCATGGGGTAAGTCAGGCTGTTCTGCCGTTGCCCTGCGGGGGGTATCTGTCATCCTGTCCTCTCCCCATGGGGTAAGTCAGGCTGTTCTGCTGTTGCCCTGAGAGGGGAATCTGTCATCCTGTCCTCTCCCCATGGGGTAAGTCAGGCTGTTCTGCTGTTGCCCTGCGGGGGGAATCTGTCATCCTGTCCTCTCACCATGGGGTAAGTCAGGCTGTTCTGCTATTGCCCTGCGGGGGGAATCTGTCATCCTGTCCTCTCCCCATGGGGTAAGTCAGGCTGTTCTGCCGTTGCCCTGCGGGGGGTATCTGTCATCCTGTCCTCTCCCCATGGGGTAAGTCAGGCTGTTCTGCTGTTGCCCTGAGAGGGGAATCTGTCATCCTGTCCTCTCCCCATGGGGTAAGTCAGGCTGTTCTGCTGTTGCCCTGCGGGGGGAATCTGTCATCCTGTCCTCTCACCATGGGGTAAGTCAGGCTGTTCTGCTATTGCCCTGCGGGGGGAATCTGTCATCCTGTCCTCTCCCCATGGGGTAAGTCAGGCTGTTCTGCAGTTGCCCTGCGGGGGGAATCTGTCATCCTGTCCTCTCCCCATGGGGTAAGTCAGGCTGTTCTGCCGTTGCCCTGCGAGGGGAATCTGTCTTGTCCTGTCCTCTCCCCATGGGGTAAGTCAGGCTGTTCTGCCGTTGCCCTGCGAGGGGAATCTGTCTTGTCCTGTCCTCTCCCCAAGGGGTAAGTCAGGCTGTTCTGCCGTTGCCCTGCGGAGGGAATCTGTCATCCTGTCCTCTCCCCATGGGGTAAATCAGGCTGTTCTGCCGTTGCCCTGCGGGGGGAATCTGTCATCCTGTCCTCTCCCCATGGGGTAAGTCAGGCTGTTCTGCTGTTGCCCTGTAGGGGGAATCTGTCATCCTGTCCTCTCCCCATGGGGTAAGTCAGGCTGTTTGCCGTTGCCCTGCGAGGGGAATCTGTCTTGTCCTGTCCTCTCCCCATGGGGTAAGTCAGGCTGTTCTGCCGTTGCCCTGCGGGGGGAATCTGTCATCCTGTCCTCTCCCCATGGGGTAAGTCAGGCTGTTCTGCCGTTGCCCTGTGGGGGGAATCTGTCATCCTGTCCTCTCCCCATGGGGTAAGTCAGGCTGTTCTGCCGTTGCCCTGTGGGGGGAATCTGTCATCCTGTCCTCTCCCCATGGGGTAAGTCAGGCTGTTCTGCCGTTGCCCTGTGGGGGGAATCTGTCATCCTGTCCTCTCCCCATGGGGTAAGTCAGGCTGTTCTGCCGTTGCCCTGCGGGGGGAACCTGTCTTGTCCTGTCCTCTCCCCCATGGGGTAAGTCAGACTGTTCTGCTGTTGCCCTGCGGGGGGAATCTGTCATCCTGTCCTCTCCCCATGGGGTAAGTCAGGCTGTTCTGCCGTTGCCCTGCGGGGGGAATCTGTCACCCTGTCCTCTCCCCATGGGGTAAGTCAGGCTGTTCTGCCGTTGCCCTGCGAGGGGAATCTGTCTTGTCCTGTCCTCTCCCCATGGGGTAAGTCAGGCTGTTTGCCGTTGCCCTGCGAGGGGAATCTGTCTTGTCTTGTCCTCTCCCCATGGGGTAAGTCAGGCTGTTCTGCCGTTGCCCTGCAGGGGGAATTTGTCATCCTGTCCTCTCCCCATGGGGTAAGTCAGGCTGTTCTGCCGTTGCCCTGCGGGGGGGAATCTGTCTTGTCCTGTCCTCTCCCCATGGGGTAAGTCAGGCTGTTCTGCGGTTGCCCTGTGGGGGGAATCTGTCATCCTGTCCTCTCCCCATGGGGTAGGTCAGGCTGTTCTGCCGTTGCCCTGTGGGGGGAATCTGTCATCCTGTCCTCTCCCCATGGGGTAAGTCAGGCTGTTCTGCCGTTGCCCTGTGGGGGGAATCTGTCATCCTGTCCTCTCCCCATGGGGTAAGTCAGGCTGTTCTGCCGTTGCCCTGTGGGGGGAATCTGTCATCCTGTCCTCTCCCCATGGGGTAAGTCAGGCTGTTCTGCCGTTGCCCTGCGGGGGGAACCTGTCTTGTCCTGTCCTCTCCCCCATGGGGTAAGTCAGACTGTTCTGCTGTTGCCCTGCGGGGGGAATCTGTCATCCTGTCCTCTCCCCATGGGGTAAGTCAGGCTGTTCTGCCGTTGCCCTGCGGGGGGAATCTGTCACCCTGTCCTCTCCCCATGGGGTAAGTCAGGCTGTTCTGCCGTTGCCCTGCGAGGGGAATCTGTCTTGTCCTGTCCTCTCCCCATGGGGTAAGTCAGGCTGTTTGCCGTTGCCCTGCGAGGGGAATCTGTCTTGTCTTGTCCTCTCCCCATGGGGTAAGTCAGGCTGTTCTGCCGTTGCCCTGCGGGGGGAATCTGTCATCCTGTCCTCTCCCCATGGGGTAAGTCAGGCTGTTCTGCCGTTGCCCTGCGGGGGGGAATCTGTCTTGTCCTGTCCTCTCCCCATGGGGTAAGTCAGGCTGTTCTGCGGTTGCCCTGTGGGGGGAATATGTCATCCTGTCCTCTCCCCATGGGGTAGGTCAGGCTGTTCTGCCGTTGCCCTGTGGGGGGAATCTGTCATCCTGTCCTCTCCCCATGGGGTAAGTCAGGCTGTTCTGCCGTTGCCCTGTGGGGGGAATCTGTCATCCTGTCCTCTCCCCATGGGGTAAGTCAGGCTGTTCTGCCGTTGCCCTGTGGGGGGAATCTGTCTTGTCCTGTCCTCTCCCCATGGGGTAAGTCAGGCTGTTCTGCTGTTGCCCTGTGGGGGGAATCTGTCATCCTGTCCTCTCCCCATGGGGTAAATCAGGCTGTTCTGCCGTTGCCCTGTGGGGGGAATCGGTCATCCTGTCCTCTCCCCATGGGGTAAGTCAGGCTGTTCTGCCGTTGCCCTGCGAGGGGAATCTGTCATCCTGTCCTCTCCCCATGGGGTAAGTCAGGCTGTTCTGCCTTTGCCCTGTAGGGGGAATCTGTCATCCTGTCCTCTCCCCATGGGGTAAGTCAGGCTGTTCTGCCGTTGCCCTGCGAGGGGAATCTGTCATCCTGTCCTCTCCCCATGGGGTGTCAGGCTGTTCTGCTGTTGCCCTGCGAGGGGAATCTGTCATCCTGTCCTCTCCCCATGGGGTAAGTCAGGCTGTTCTGCCGTTGCCCTGCGAGGGGAATCTGTCATCCTGTCCTCTCCCCATGGGGTAAGTCAGGCTGTTCTGCCGTTGCCCTGTGGGGGGAATCTGTCATCCTGTCCTCTCCCCATGGGGTAAGTCAGGCTGTTCTGCCGTTGCCCTGTGGGGGGAATCTGTCTTGTCCTGTCCTCTCCCCATGGGGTAAGTCAGGCTGTTCTGCTGTTGCCCTGTGGGGGGAATCTGTCATCTTGTCCTCTCCCCATGGGGTAAATCAGGCTGTTCTGCCGTTGCCCTGTGGGGGGAATCGGTCATCCTGTCCTCTCCCCATGGGGTAAGTCAGGCTGTTCTGCTGTTGCCCTGTAGGGGGAATCTGTCATCCTGTCCTCTCCCCATGGGGTAAGTCAGGCTGTTCTGTGTTGCCCTGTGGGGGGAATCTGTCATCCTGTCCTCTCCCCATGGGGTAAGTCAGGCTGTTCTGCCGTTGCCCTGCGGGGGAATCTGTCATCCTGTCCTCTCCCCATGGGGTAAGTCAGACTGTTCTGCCGTTGCCCTGTGGGGGGAATCTGTCATCCTGTCCTCTCCCCATGGGGTAAGTCAGGCTGTTCTGCCGTTGCCCTGCGAGGGGAATCTGTCATCCTGTCCTCTCCCCATGGGGTAAGTCAGGCTGTTCTGCCTTTGCCCTGTAGGGGGAATCTGTCATCCTGTCCTCTCCCCATGGGGTAAGTCAGGCTGTTCTGCCGTTGCCCTGCGAGGGGAATCTGTCATCCTGTCCTCTCCCCATGGGGTGTCAGGCTGTTCTGCTGTTGCCCTGCGAGGGGAATCTGTCATCCTGTCCTCTCCCCATGGGGTAAGTCAGGCTGTTCTGCCGTTGCCCTGCGAGGGGAATCTGTCATCCTGTCCTCTCCCCATGGGGTAAGTCAGGCTGTTCTGCCGTTGCCCTGCGAGGGGAATCTGTCATCCTGTCCTCTCCCCATGGGGTGTCAGGCTGTTCTGCTGTTGCCCTGCGAGGGGAATCTGTCATCCTGTCCTCTCCCCATGGGGTAAGTCAGGCTGTTCTGCCGTTGCCCTGCGGGGGGAATCTGTCATCCTGTCCTCTCCCCATGGGGTAAGTCAGGCTGTTCTGCCGTTGCCCTGCGGGGGGAATCTGTCTTGTCCTGTCCTTGCCCCCATGGGGTAAGTCAGGCTGTTCTGCCATTACCCAATGGATGGACCTGCCCCACTTTGGTGTGGAGTGAAAGTTGAGTCCTGGCTGGGCCAAGGTTAAGTTCCGGCTCTATGTCTATGTTCTGTCCAGTCTCATGTTAGTGTCTTGTGAAAGAGGAGTCCCGGCTTGTCGAAGGAGAGGTCCCTGCTCTATGCTGATGTACAGTTCCTAGTCTGCCTCCAAGCTCCAGCCTCCGAGTTATGCAAGCCTCAAGACCCCAGCCTCGAGCTCCAAGAACCCAGGCCTCGTCACGTCTTTGCCTGGTTTGGGATCCGAGCCCGAGTCAACACCAGGTTCTGGGTCCTTGTCCAGTCTCGGGCTCGGAATCCACGCCCAGGCTCCTTGTACCCAGTCCCTCGTCCTGGTCTGCTTCCCTAGCCTAGTCTGCGACCTGTCCTGTCCTTCAGTTTTGTCCCGTCCTGTTCCTAGTACTTCAGTGTCTGAGTCCTGCATTTGGGTCCATTCCCTTATGACAGCCAATTGCTTTTAGAAGTCACATAATTAGTTAAATGGCGTTCTCCTGTGTGCAGTCAGGGAGTTTCAACTGATTGTAGTGAAACTACACCGGGATCTGCTGGTGAGTCAGTATCCTGGCAAAAACTACACCATGAAGACAAAAGAACACTCCAAGCATTAGTGGTATTGAAAAGTGCAAATCAGGAGATGGATACAGGAACATTTAAGTTCAGTCAATCATCAAGAAATGGAAACAATATGGCACAGCTGTAAATCTGCCTCGAGCAGGCTGTCCTCAAAAACTGAGTGACCGTGCAAGAAGGGAAGGAGTGAGGGAGGCCACCATGAGACCTGTGACAACTCTGGAGGAGTTACAAGCTTCAGTGGCTGAGATGGGAGAGACTGTGCATACAACAACTGTTGCCCGGGTGTTTCACCAGTCACAGCTTTATGGGAGAGTGGCAAAGAGAAAGCCTCTGTTGAAAAAATACTCACGTGAAATCTCAGCTGGAGTTTGCCAGAAGCTATGTGGGAGACTCTGAAGTCAGCTGGAAGAATGTTCTATAGTCTGATGAAAACCACAATTGAGCTTTTTGGCTATCAGACTAAACGATACGTTTCATTTAAGCAAACACCACACATCATCAAGAACACACCATCCCTACCGTGAAGCACGGTGGTGGCTGCATCACACTGTGGGGATGCTTCACTGCAGCAGGCCCTGGAAGGCTTGTGAAGGTCGAGGGGAAAATGAATGCAGCAAAGTACAGGGAAATCCTGGAGGAAAACCTGATGCAGTCTGCACGAGAATTGCGACTTGGGAGAAGATTTGTTTTCTAGCAAGACAATGACCCCAAGCATAAAGCCAAAGCTGCACAGGAATGGCTTAAAGACAACAAAGTTAACGTCCTGGAGCGGCCAAGTCAGAGTCCAGACCTCAATCCAATTGAGGATTTGTGCCTGGACTTGAAAAGGGCTGTTCACTCACAATCCCCATGCAAACTGACAGAGCTTGAGAAGTTTTGTAAAGAAGAATGGGGAAAAACTGCAGTGTCCAGATGTGCAAAGCTGATAGAGACCTATCCACACAGACTCGAGGCTGTAATCGCTGCCAAAGGTGCATCTACTAAATACTGACTTGGAGGGGGAGAGTAATTATGCAGTCAATTATTTTGTGCTTAATAACTGTCATAAATTTAAACCAATTTGTTTTCACTGTGACATGAAAGTCGTTTTCTGTTGATCAGTGTGTAAATAAATAAACAAACAAATCAATCCAGTGTGATTCAATGTTGTAAAACAATAAAACATGAAACCTTTCAAGAGAAGGGATGAATACTTTTAATAGGCACTAGACTTTGATAATAAATGTGCTTTTAACTTTGAAGGATACAGCCTGAGTATGGCATGTAGGTAAAAAGGTCATTAAAAAACACAGGACCAGAATTAGGCCATTTGGCCCATTGAATATATTCTGCCATTTCATTACAGCTGATTCATTTTCCCTCCCAGCTCCAATCTCCTTCCTTCTCCCTGTATCCCTTCATGTAAGAATCTATCAACCTCTGCCTTAAATACACCCAATGACTTGGCTCGTGGCAACAAATTCCACAGATTCGGCACTCTCTGGCTAAAGAAGTTCCTCCTTGACTTTGTTCTAAATGGACATTTTCTATTCTGAGGCTGTGTCCTCTGGTCTCAGAGCTCCCCACCATTGGAAACATCCTCTCCACATCCACTCTATCTGTGTCCTCTGGTCTCAGAGCTCCCCAGCATTGGAAACATCCTCTCCACATCCACTCTATCGAGGACTTTCAACATTCAATATGCTTCAATGAGATCCCCCCTCATTCTTCTCAATAACAATGAGTACAGGCCCAGAACCATCAAATGTTCTTCATATGACAAGCCTATCAATTCTGGAATCATTTTTGTGAACCTCCTTTGAACCCCCTCCAGTGTCAGTACATCCCTTCTTAAATAAGGGGTCCAAAACTCACAATACTCAAAGTGAGGCCTCACCAGTGCTTTATAAAGCCTCAGCATCACATCCTTGCTTTTATATTCTAGTCCTCTGGAAATGAATGTGAACATCACATTTGCCTTCCTCACCACAGAGTTGAACTGCAAACTAACCCCTAGGGAATCCTGCACGTGGACACCCAAGTCCCTTTGCACCTCAGATTTTTAAATACTCTCTCCACCTATAAAATAGTCTGCATTTTTATTTTTGCTAGCAAAGCGTATGACCATACACTTGCCGACACTGCACTCCATTTCTCCATTAAGTCATTCTGTAGCCTCTCTGTTTCTTCAACCGTACCTGCCCCCCCCCCCCACCGATCTGGAGGAAGTCAGCAGGTCAGGCAGCTCCGATGGAAATGAATAAGCAGAGGTTCCAGTGATGTCATCGTCGAGAATGGCAGCTTAAGTCACTACCTCCTCCAGAAAAACACATATTCAGCCCCGTTAACCCATCAAATATAATATTTTTTGAAAGTACTTGAATTGATAAGAGGGGCAAGAATGGGGAGAAGAAATGTCGATAAAAAAAGCGACACTGCAGAGCCTGTGGCCGAGAGGAGTGCAGCGAGCGGCTCTCCTACCCGACCACGTGCTAGCGAGGCGGACGCTGGGCCTTGTTCAGGTGTAGCCGCGAGTATGATTAAAATTTTGAAAGAGATAAGGGAGGTCCAGAATGATATAAAACAGCAGCTACATGATATTAAGTCAGAGCTGGCCAACGTCAATCAAAAAATAGCGGTGGCAAAGACTCGAACTGAGAAGGTGGAAGATCGCGTTCAAAACGTGGAATGGCTACTGAGTAAGACGATAAAAATATTAAATCAACAAGAAGGTAAACTGCTTGACCTGGAGGGAAGATCACGGCGGAAAAATATCAGAATATACAACGTTCCCGAAGGAGCAGAGGGCTCATCTATGATGGAGTTTTTCAGAAAGTTGCTGCGGGACGCGCTGGAGATGGAGCTCAACTATGGAGCTGGAAATTGAGAGAGCGCATCGTGCGCTCGTCCCGAAGTCTACCTGAGATAGAGCAGGTAAGCCACGCTCAATAATAATTAAATTCCTTCGGTACAGTACCAAGGCAAAGATTCTATGAAGGGCCTGGAGTAAGAAGAGGGTGTTTTTATATGATAAATTAATATATTTTGACCAAGATTACCACCCCCCCCCCCGCGGTCCTGCAGAAACGTAAAGAATACTCTGAAGTAAAGTGAGTACTAAAACAAGAAAGTATTAGATTTCAAACTCCGTACCCTGCTAAACTTCGAGTCTTTTATGACAACGGGACGCGGTTGTACCAGACAGTGGAAGAGGCGACTACAGACATGAAGGACAGAGGGTTGCCCGTCAGCGTGATCAAACCGAGGGAAAGCCTGACTGAGGAATTATCCCACACCACTTGGGAAATAGTGCGAGAATCGAGAAGGCAGGAGACGGGAGGAGGCCGAGAAAAATATATCAGGAAGAGACCAGGAGTTTCCTACAGACAGTCCTCACCCCTTTCAGAAGAGCCATAAGGTTTGGCTAACTTTAAAAATGTTGAGAAGCTAAATGAAAGCAAAAGTACACGGTGATATACCTATCTCGAGAAATACTTATTATAATGTGGATTTTATATTACTTAGTTGTTATTCTTTATTTCCTCACTTACTCCTTTTTCCTCACCAAAATGAGAATATATGTAATATATATGTGTGTGTGTGTGTGTGTGTGTGTGTGTGTGTGTGTGTATATAAATATATATATAGGAGTACACAGGGAAATCTTTTCTGTGCAATGGATTTGTTAACTGACCTTTATGAATACTGCAATGGGGGCCCTCAACTCACAAATAGGAGGGGTTATCCCCCACAGCTAGACATTTCCTCTCGCTCAACAGAGGGTCATTTATTAGAGACCTCAGCCTTGGAATCACACGTTCGTTGCCATTTTTGTTATTATTTGAGTTTCTCGGCTCTTAATTGTTCAGGGAGTAGATCGATTAAGTTTTATTCTAATTTCAATGATACATTGACAGCTAAATACAGATGGCTAAGGACAAGGTAAAATTCATTTCTTTTAATGTCAATGGGCTATTAAATCCAATCAAACGTAAGAGAATTTTATCCTGTTACGAATGATGAACAACTCTGATGGGCAGAAGGGTACAGAATCGCCCATGCCCCCCCCTTGGAGAATCGCAAATCGCTACTATGCCGATGCTGTTATCAAGGGAGATGAGAGAGACACAGGAAAGCTGCCCAGACAGTTGTTATTGATAAACAGCTCATGTCAGTTAATGAAAGAGAGACAACTCAGAGATACACAAAGTGGAATGTCTCCTCCTTACAAAAGTGGAACGGAACCACTGATTACTGCTATTGTCTCTTGGAGAAGGATTGTTTATTGAGTACTGTTCTATTCATTGAAACCCCTCAGGGGGCAACCAGAGTGGGCTGGTTTGATGGGTTACATCATCCCAACCTGATTGACACCTGAGACCCCGTGAGTGAGGATAAAAGTAGGGTCTGGGGAAACACCCCTCAGACGCACCGGGAGAGACACTACGAGACCGGTGGGGGCTTGTGTGTGTGTCCACCCTTGCCTGGGTGACGAGTCCTCCATGGAACGGTCTAGCTAAAGGATGGAGGAGTCATACATGAATGGCCACAACAACGCATCGACGGATCAAGATCGTAAAGGAAAGTCAGCAAGTCAATAGCTGTTACTGTTCTCTCTCTCTCTCTCTCCCTCTCTCTCTCCAACAATTGCAACACAGCGACCAACAACTACCGCAGTCGGCATGAACTGAACTTTATATTTCCATCTGACAATTCGTTATCCCCTAGACAACGATAGAGCTTATTTCTTATTGATTATTATTATACCTGCACTTTTAGGTTTAGTATTGATGACATATATTATCTGTATATTTGCATTGATATTATTTTTGTGTATTTTTACTAATAAATATTGTTGAAAATAGCATCACCAGACTCCAACGGACACTTCTATCTTTGCTGGTAAGACACCCAGTTACGGGGTTCGTAACAATCCAAAATGAAAAAAGAACAAGCCCATGTAGTATATTTACAGGAAATTCATTTAAGTGATAATGAGCATAGAAAACTAAAGAGAATGGGCTTCACTAATCTGTTTTTCTCCTTACATAAATCAGGACATAGGAGAGGAGTTGCTATTCTTATCTCAAGCAAGGTAAATTTTGAAAAAGTATTCAAAATGGGAGATAAAGAGGGCAGATATATTCTGGTAAGGAGGAATATAGATGGAAATTCAGTTACTCTATTGAATATATACGCACCCCCAGGAAGTGATATTGGTTTCTTTCAGAAAATTACTGATATTATGGTAACGAAAACAGACAGTCTCCTGATATGTGGGGGACTTAAATTTACAATTACAACCAAATTCTCTTCCAATAGAAAAACTTATGAAACAAAATCTTTACAAAAGAAAGTTAATACACTTTTTGAGGATGTTGGTTTAATTGATATATGGAGGGACCTTTTCCCTGACAGAAGGGATTACACTCATTATTCTGCTCCCCATTCTGTATATACAAGAATAGACTATTTCATAACATTTGGAACAGACAAAAACAAAATAAACGCCTGTGGAATTGGGACAATAGTAAGTGACTATGCACCTATATATTTATCTGTTCATTTTGACCTACAACCAAAGGATACTATTTGGAAATTAAATTCAAGCCTACTTAATGATATGTATTTTAAGGAACAAATTAAAAAAGAAATTGGTCTCTACTTAGAATTTAATGATAATGGAGAGGTTTCACCTCCCATTTTATGGGATACTCTGAAGGCGGTCTTAAGAGGGAAAATTATAGCGATATCTTCATATAATAAAAAAGTAAGGAATAAAACATTCAAGGAATTACAAAATAGGCTGAAGGAACTAAAGGAAAAACACAAATTGAATTTGGCACAGGATACATTAGGGGAAATTTTAAAAATTAGGAATGAAATTAATAGTTTGGCTACGCAAGAAATCAGGAAAAATTTAATGTTTCTGAAACAGAGACATTATGAAAGTGGATCGAAATCTATGAAAATACTGGCGTGGAAACTGAAAAAAAAGATAGCAGAAAATACAAGTCATAGAATTAGGGACCCAAGAACGAAAATGATAAAAAATAAGCTAAGTGAAATTCAAGAAGCTTTTGAAGTGTTTTACAAAACGCTATATTCCAAAGTTCCAGGGGGAAGCATAACCCAAATTGACACCTTCTTGAATTCTCGAGAGTTACCCACATTAAGCGAAGAACAAAATAGAAGGATGACTGCTGACATAACTGAAGTTGAATTAAAAGCTGCAATTAGTAGGCTTAAATTAAGCAATTCACCAGGATCAGATGGGTATACGGCAGAGTGGTACAAAGAATTTAAAAATGAGTTAATTCCTGTTTTACTCCCCACATTGAACTGGGCTCTAAAAAGGCACAAATGCCACCCAGTTGGAAGGAAGCGATAATCTCAGCTATACCAAAAGAAGGCAAGGATAAAATGGAATGCGGGTCATTCATACTAATATCCGCTCTTAATGTAGATTACAGATTATTTACTTCCATCATGGCTAAACGATTAGAGGAGTTTCTACCCATACTGATACGTAATGATCAGACAGGTTTTATATGACATTGCTAAACACAAGACAATATATGAAGGACACTTCACATTATGGATCATATACAAAAAAATAAAATCTAAGCAATAGTGATAAGCGTGGATTCTGAAAAAACATTTGATTTGGTTAATTGGAATTTTCTTTACTGAGTTTTGCATTGATTTGGTTTCCAAGACACAATTATTAAAACTATACAGACACTATATGACAATCCTACTGCTAGGATTAAAATCAATGGATATTTATCAAATAGTCTTACCCTAGAAAGGGGCACGAGACAGGGTTGCACATGGTCACCACTACTCTTCACGTTATATCTGGAACCATTAGCTCAATACATCAGACAAAATGAAGATATCTGGGGAATTACTATTAAAGGGACAGAGCTGGCTTGTTATGCGGATGACATTTTGATCTATCTAGGGCAACCAACATATTCTTTACCTAAATTGATGTAATCCTTTGAACAATATGGTCAATTATCAGGATACAAGATCAACATAGATAAAACCCAATTACTTTCATATTACTATAGCCCACCAAGAGAAATTGAAAATAGATTTCCCTGGGCATGGCACACAGAGTCTTTCAAATATTTGGGCATCATTATGCTTAAAGATTTGGCATAATTATCAGAATGTAATTATCAGCCTTTATATTAAAAAAAATTAAGGAAGATGTGGCAAGATGGAACCTGATTCCTTTTTTCAGTCTCAGTTCAAGGATTGAGTCTATGAAAATGAATATACTGCCCAGACTGTTATATCTCTTTCAGACCCTACCAATAGAGATTAATCAAAATCAATTCAGTGAATGGAACAAGATGTTATCAAGGTATATTTGGCAGGGTAAAAGGCCTAGAGTTCATCTCAAAACTTTGCAATTAGCAAAGGAAAAGGGGGGATGGGGCCTACCTTCTCTTAGAGATTATTATTTTGCAGCACAGTTGAGAGCTGTGATATGTTGGTGCAACCCATCATATGACGCTCAATGGAGAAACATTGAGGAGTGGGTACTTCCCATCCCCCATACGAGCAATTTTGGCTGATAACAACCTGCAAAGGTACATAAATACTATTCATAACCCATGGGTGAAATTGACTCTTAAAATATGGAAAACTACTATAAAAGAATATAATCTGGAGGGAGATATTGGAATTCTTAAATGGTGTGCATATGACTCTGATTTTACACCAAATAAATTGGGTGCTAGATTTAAGGACTGAACAGCTAAAGGAATAACAGTTCTTTGCAACATAATGAAAGAAGGAACACTGTTCAGTTTTGAAATGCTTAAAGAGAAACACTTAATAGGAAAACAGGATTTTTATCGGTATTTACAGATGCGACAATATGTTAATAAGACACTTAAAAATGTAACCACGGCAAGTACATGCTTGATAGAGCTCTTTAGAAAAGCATATAATTCAGATAATGGTAGTAGAATCATTTCAAGCGTGTATAAGGGGTTGTCAAATCTTAAAACACATTGGACTTCATACATTAAAACAAATGGGAGAAGGAAGGAGAGATAATTATATCTGAGGAAGACTGGACAACAGTATGGAGATATCAATGGAAGTGTACCAGTTCACAGAAATGGAGGGAGTTTGGATGGAAAAACTTGATAAGATTTTGTATTACACCCTCTCAGAAATCCCTTTATGATAGTAACCTCCCTGTTTGCTGGAGAAATTGTGGAAATCAAAATGCAAATCATTATCATATTTTTTGGGACTGCCCTGTTATCAAAGATTATTGGAGGGGGATACACAATGCCCTACAAGACATCTTTAAATGTGAAATACCCTTGGAGAGTAAGACCATATATTTTGGATATATACCTCAAGAATGGTTGAAAAGAGATAAATATTTAATGAATATACTGTTGGTGGCTGGTAAAAAGGCTCTTACTAGGAAATGGTTATCACAGGAGAGCCCAACTTTAAATACATGGATGGAAATTACAATGGATATTTCCAAAATGGAGAAGATAACAGCATCTGATAATCATAAGCTGGAACAATTTGATTCATACTGGGAAAAATGGTTTAACTACATAATGCCTCATAGGCCTGATTTTATTCTCACAAATCAATGAATCTGTTCTAAAAAAAAGATCACTCCTTACTTGTACATAGTTCTTTCCTTTTGCTTGTTTTTTCTCTCCGCTCTTTTCTATAAGTGTATACCTCAGATAAATACTTTGTGGAGATTTGTGATATATATGATAATATGATATATATGTACAATGTCTGAAATACATCTTATGGAAATGTTTGTTTGATGATGAACTTCAATAAAAAAATAAATTACAAAGCTGCTGTGCAGTTTGACAGTGTTGTTAAGAAGGCATATGGTGTGTTGACCTTCATCAAACATGCGATTGAGTTTAAGAGCCATGAGGTAATGTTACAGCTATACCAGACCTTGGTCAGACCCCACTTGGAGTACTGTGTTCAGTTCTGGTCACCTCACTACAGGAAAGATGTAGATACTATAGAGAGAGTACAGAGGAGATTTACCTGTCTGGATTGGGGAGCATGCCTTATGAGAATAGATTGAGTGAACTTGGCCTTTTCTCCTTGGAGCGACGGAGGATGAGAGGTGACCTGATAGAGGTGTATAAGATGATGAGAGGCATTGATCATGTGGATGGTCAGAGACTTTTTCCCCAAGGCTGAAATGGCTAACACGAGGGGACATAGTTTTAAGGTGCTTGGAAGTAGGTACAAAGGGGATGTCAGGGGTAAGTTTTTCACACAGAGTGGTGGGTGTGTGGAATGGGCTGCTGGCGACGTAGGTAGAAGTGGATTCAAGAGGGTCCTTTAAGAAACTCTTGGATAGGTAACATTAGGGAAACATTTAATTGGAGTAAGGGGAAATATGAGGCTATCAGGCAGGAACTGGGAAGCATAAATTGGAAACAGATGTTCTCAGGGAAATGTATGTAAGAAGTGTGGCAAATGTTCAGGGGATATTTGCGTGAGGTTCTGAGGAGGTACGTTCCAATGAGACATGGAAAGGATGGTAGAGTACATGATCCATGGTGTACAAAGGCTGTTGTAAATCTAGTCAAGAAGAAAAGGAGAGCTTACAAAAGGTTCAAAAAAGCTAGGTAATGATAGGAATCTAGAAGATTATAAATCTAGCAGGAAGGAGTTAAGAATGAAATTAGGAGAGCCAGAAGGAGCCCTGAGAAGGCCTTGGCGGGCAGAATTAAGGAAAAACCCAAAGCATTCTACAAGTATGTGAAGAGCAACAGAAAATAAGACATAAGAAAATAGGACCAATCAAGTGTAACAGTGGGAAAGTGTGTATGGAACCGGAGGAAATAGCAGAGGTACTTAATGAATACTTTACTTCAATATTCACTATGGAAAAGGGTCTTGGTGATTGTGGTGATGACTTGCAGCAGACTGAAAAGCTTGAACATGTAGATATTAAGAAAGAGGATGTGCTGGAGCTTTTGGAAAGCATCAAGTTGGATAAGTCCCTGGGACCGGATGAGATGTAGCCCAGGCTACTGTGGGTGGTGAGGGAGGAGATTTCTGAGCCTCTGGCGATGATCTTTGCATCATCAATGGGGACGGGAGAGGTTCCGGAGGAATGGAGGGTTGCGGATGTTGTTCCTTTATTCAAGAAAGGGAGTAGAGATAGCCCAGGAAATTATAGACCAGTGAGTCTTACCTCAGTGGTTGGTAAGTTGATGGAGAAGATCCTGGGAGGCAGGATTTATGAACATTTGGAGAGGCATAACGTGATTAGGAATAGTCAGCATGGCTTTGTCAAAGGCAGATCGTGCCTTACGAGCCTGATTGAATTTTTTGAGGATGTGACGATGTTTCCTATAATGGGGGAGTCTAGGACCAGAGGGCACAGATAGAGTGGATGTGGAGAGGATGTTTCCTATAGTGGGGGAGTCTAAGACCAGGGGACACAGATAGAGTGGATGTGGAGAGGATGTTTCCTATAGTGGGGGAGTCTAGGACCAGAGGACACAGATAGAGTGGATGTGGAGAGGATGTTTCCTATAGTGGGGGAGTCTAGGACCAGAGGACACAGATAGAGTGGGTGTGGAGAGGATGTTTCCTATAGTGGGGGAGTCTAGGACCAGAAGACACAGATAGAGTGGATGTGGAGAGGATGTTTCCTATAGTGGGGGAGTCTAGGACCAGAGGACACAGATAGAGTGGGTGTGGAGAGGATGTTTCCTATAGTGGGGGAGTCTAGGACCAGAGGGCACAGACAGAGTGGATGTGGAGAGGATGTTTCCTATAGTGGGGGGGGTCTAGGACCAGAAGACACAGATAGAGTGGATCTGGAGAGGATGTTTCCTATAGTGGGGGAGTCTAGGACCAGAGGACACAGATAGAGTGGATCTGGAGAGGATGTTTCCTATAGTGGGGGAGTCTAGGGCCAGAGGACACAATAGAGTGGATGTGGAGAGGATGTTTCCTATAGTGGGGGAGTCTGGGACCAGAGGACACAGATAGAGTGGATGTGGAGAGGATGATTCCTATAGTGGGGGAGTCTAGGACCAGAGGACACAGATAGAGTGGATCTGGAGAGGATGTTTCCTATAGTGGGGGAGTCTAGGACCAGAGGACACAGATAGAGTGGATGTGGAGAGGATGTTTCCTATAGTGGGGGAGTCTAGGAGCAGAGGACACAGATAGAGTGGATGTGGAGAGGATGTTTCCTATAGTGGGGGAGTCTAGGAGCAGAGGGCACAGATAGAGTGGATGTGGAGAGGATGTTTCCTATAGTGGGGGAGTCTAGGAGCAGAGGACACAGATAGAGTGGATGTGGAGAGGATCTTTCCTATGGTGGAAGAGTCCAAGACCAGGACCAGAGGACTCAGCCTCAGAATAGAGGGGTGTTCATTTAGAGCAGAGACGAGGAGGAACTTCTTCAGCCAGAGGGTGGTGAATCTGTGGAATTCGTTGCCACAGGCAGCTGTGGAGGCTGATTCATCGGGTATATTTAAACCAGAGGTTGATAGGTTCTTGAATGGTCAGGGCGTGATGGGTTAGGGGAGAAGGCAGGAGATTGGGGCTGAGAGGGAAATGGATCAGCCATGATGAAATGGTGGAGCAGACTCATTGGGCCGAATGGGTTAATTCTGCTCCTATACCTTGTAGTCTGACGTGTCCTTGACAATACTGAGGGTAAATGCAGCATTTCAGGTGTATGTCCTGAACGGGGGCGCACCAACATCATGCAGCGACAATTAAAGGCATCAAAGCCGCTTTTCAGATTCTCCTGCACGTCAGTCAATGGCTCCCTGTAATGCCAATGGCTTGTGACAGGTTCTTTTGTTTCTAATCACTGGCCGTTCTTAAACAATTATCAGCTCTGCTGGAAATGCATTTCACTCGGTTCAATGCCCCCTTTAAGCCTAGACTAAGGCTACGTCCACACTAGACCGGATCATTTTGAAAATGTCGGTTTCGCGTACAAACGATAGGCGTCCACACTATGCGTTTTTGAAAATATCTCTATCCACATTGAAACGGAGATTTCGGTGAATCTCCTCCTCCTGCGCATGCGCAGGACACATCTACCGAAAACAAGCCACATGTTTGGTGTCGAATCTTGCCGTAAAAGTGCATGTTTGTCCAGTTGCAAACCAGAAAAACTTAAAAGACGGACAGCTGTTGGCTTTCGCGCAGGAGAACTCAAAACTATAAAAAAACAAATACTGGAGCGTACGGCGGCAACCGACAGGGTGTTCACGGACAGATTGACCCGGCTGACGACGAACGTTGGAAAACTGACTAACTCTGTTGCATTAATAAAGCACTTTGTTAAGTGTGTAAAATATGTCTGCGTCAGTGTTATCCTGTATTACCAAACAATGTTACATTAGGCTGTTACACATCTATTGTCAGAGAAGTACTTGCATAAATAGGTAAACCACCTTCATATGAGCAAGGACAGAAAACAGGGCAAAGTGAGTATACTTATTTATTCAGTAAGTTATGGGTCAAAGTATTTGGTGAGTACATTTCTAACTCGCCTGGCTTCAGTCTCTTTGCCGTCTGTTCTGAAATTCTTAGGGTGTGTTCAAGAAAATAATGAAATAACGTGTTGCTGTCTGACAGCGTTTTCAAAAGTCTCCGGTTACTCCGTCCACACCGATCTGCCCGAGCGGCGTTTTCAAAAATACCCAGCCTGGAAAGCGTTTCTGAAAAGCTCCGGTTTCGGGGGACGAAAACGCCATTTTAGTGTGGACGGCGGGTAAAAACGAAGAGAAAAAGCTTCGGTTACGGATTTATCCGGCGTAGTGTGGATGTAGCCTGATGCTGAGAGGCCTAAGTGAGGAGTCAGCATTGTGACCACACCTGAGAAGAGTTATGGAGCGTGTTGACCCAGTTGGTTGGAAGTCATAGCAAACATTCAGCAGTGGTCAGTTCTTTTTCAGCCCTTACTCTATTTCAAAGGAGACAATGGGGTGGAATTAGCCGAGGAGGATCAGCACATTTCTCTTCACAATTGGATCTGATTATTTCTTAAAATTTTTACTTGCAGGTTCCGTGCAGAGCAGGGCCTCCCTAACTTCAGCAACCCCCGATTAATCCTATCGGGACGATTCACAACGAGCAATTAACCTACTAACTGGTACATCTTTGGACTGTGGGAGGAAACCGGAGCACCCGGAGGAAACATAGAAACATAGAAAATAGGTGCAGGAGTAGGCCATTCGGCCCTTCAAGCCTGCACCGCGATTCAGTATGATCATGGCTGATCATCCAACTCAGAACCCTGTACCTGCTTTCTCTCCATACCCCCGATCCCTTTAGCCATAAGGGCCATTTCTAACTCCCTCTTAAATATAGCCAATGAACCAGCCTCAGCTGTTTCCTGTGGCAGAGAATTCCACAGATTCACCACTCTCTGTGTGAAGAAGTTTTTCCTCATCTCGGTCCTAAAAGGCTTCCCCTTTATCCTTAAACTGTGACCCCTCATTCTGGACTTCCCCAACATCGGAAACAATCTTCCTGCGTCTAGCCTTTCCAATCCCTTTAGAATTTTATACATTTCGATAAGATCCCCCCTCAATCTTCTAAATTCCAGTGAGTATAAGCCTAGTCGATCCAGTCTTTCTTCATATGAAAGTCCTGCCATCTCAGGAATCAATCTGGTGAACCTTCTCTGTACTCCCTCTATGGCAAGAATGTCTTTCCTCAGATTAGGGGACCAAAACTGCACACAATACTCCAGGTGCGGTCTCACCAAGGCCTTGTCCAACTGCAGTAGAACCTCCCTGCTCCTGTACTCAAATCCTTTTGCTATGAATGCCAACATACCATTTGCCTTTTTCACCGCCTGCTGTACCTGCATGCCCACCTTCAATGACTGGTGTACAATGACACCCAGGTCTCATTGCATCTCCCCTTTTCCTAATCGGCCACCATTCAGATAATAATCTGTTTTTCTGTTCTTGCAACCAAAGTGGATAACCTCACATTTATCCACATTAAATTGCATCTGCCATGAATTTGCCCACTCACCTAACCTATCCAAGTCACCCTGCATCCTTTTAGCATCCTCCTCACAGCTAACACCGCTACCAGCTTCATGTCATCTGCAGACTTGGAGATGCTGCATTTAATTCCCTCGTCTAAATCATTAATATATATTGTAAACAATTGGGGTCCCAGCACAGAGCCTTGTGGTACCCCACTAGTCACTGCCTGCCATTCTGAAAAGGTCCTGTTTACTCCCACTCTTTGCTTCCTGTTTGCCAACCAATTCTCTATCCACATCAATACCATACCCCCAATACCGTGTGCTTTAAGTTTGCACACTAATCTCCTGTGTGGGACCTTGTCAAAAGCCTTTTGAAAATCTAAATATACCACATCCACTGGCTCTCCCCTATCCACTCTACTAGTTACATCTTCAAAAAATTCTATAAGATTCGTCAGACATGATTTTCCTTTCATAAATCCATGCTGACTTTGTCCAATGATTTCACCTCTTTCCAAATGTGCTGTTATCACATCTTTGATAACCGACTATAGCATTTTCCCCACCACCGATGTCAGACTAACCGGTCTACAATTCCTCGGTTTCTCTCTCCCTTCTTTTTTAAAAAGTGGGGTTACATTAGCCACCCTCCAGTCCTCAGGAACTAATCCAGAATCTAAGGAGTTTTGAAAAATTATCACTAATGTATCCACTATTTCTTGGGCTACTTCCTTAAGCACTCTGGGATGCAGACCATCTGGCCCTGGGGATTTATCTGCCTTTAATCCCTTCAATTTACCTAACACCACTTCCCTACTAACATGTATTTCCCTCAGTTTCTCCATCTCACTAGACCCTCGGTCCCCTACTATTTCCGGAAGATTATCTATGTCCTCCTTAGTGAAGACAGAACCAAAGTAGTTATTCAATTGGTCTGCCATGTCCTTGTTCCCTATGACTGTAAGGGACCCTAACCCTCCTTAGTGAAGACTGAACCAGAGTAGTTATTCAATTGGTCTGCCATGTCCTTGTTCCCTGTGATCAATTCACTTGTTTCTGACTGTAAAGGACCTACATTTGTCTTGACCAGTCTTTTTCTTTTCACGTATCTATAAAAGCTTTTAGTCAGTTTTTATGTTCCCTGCCAGCTTTCTCTCATAATCTTTTTTCCCTTTCCTAATTAAGCCCTTTGTCCTCCTCTGCTGGTCTCTGAATTTCTCCCAGTCCTCAGGTGTGCCGCTTTTTTTTGCTAATTTGTATGTTTCTTCTTTGGACTTGATACTCTCCCTAATTTCCCTTGACAGCCACGGGTGCACTATCTTCCCTGGTTTATTCTTTTGCCAAACTGGGATGAACAATTGTTGTAGTTCATCCATGCGATCTTTAAATGCTTGCCATTGCATATCCACCGTCAACCCTTTAAGTATCATTTGCCAGTCTATCTTAGCTAATTCACGTCTCATACCTTCAAAGTTACCCTTCTTTAAGTTCAGAACCTTTGTTTCTGAATTAACTATGTCACTCTCCATCTTAATGAAGAATTCCACCATATTATGGTCACTCTTCCCCAAGGGGCCTCACACGACAAGATTGCTAACTAACCCTTCCTCATTGCTCAACACCCAATCTAGAATGGCCTGCTCTCTCGTTGGTTCCTCGACATGTTGGTTCAGAAAACCATCCCGCATACATTCCAAGAAATCCTCTTCCTCAGCACCCTTACCAATTTGGTTCACCAATCTATATGCAGATTGAAGTCACCCATTATAACTACTGTTCCTTTATTGCACACATTTCTAATTTCTTGTTTAATGCCATCCCCATCCTCACTACTACTGTTAGGTGGCCTGCACACAACTCCCACCAGCGTTTTCTGCCCCTTAGTGTTATGCAGCTCTACCCATATCGATTCCACATCCTCCAGGCTAATGTCTTTCCTTTCTATTGCGTTAATCTCCTCTCTAACCAGCAATGCTACCCCACTTCCTTTTCTTTCCTGTCTATCCCTCCTGAATATTGAATATCCCTGGATGTTGAGCTCCCATCCTTGGTCACCCTGGAGCCATGTCTCTGTGATCCCAACTATGTCATATTCATTAATAACTATCTGCACATTCAATTCATCCACCTTGTTACGAATGCTCCTCGCATTGACACACAAAGCCTTCAGGTTTGTTTTTACAACACTCTTAGCACTTATACAATTATGTTGAAAAGTGGCCCTTTTTGCTTTTTGCCCTGGATTTGCCTGCCTGCCACTTTTACTTTTCACCTTACCTCTTTTTGCTTCTACCCTCATTTTACACCTGTCTCTCTGCACTTGTTCCAATTTCTCAGCTCTTCCCCGTCTCCCAGTTTCACCTATCACCAACAAACTTGTATTTCTTCCTCTTGTTCCCCCCACCTTCTTTCTCTGATCTCATCTTTTTCCCCCCAGTCCCCAGGAAAACCGCAGGGAGGACGTGCAGACTCTGAACTCTGAACCCCGACGGCCCGAGCTGTAATAGCGTCAATGCGGTCGTGGGATCACTCAATCCGAGTCCCATGTTCATCTGGGGGTCACTCTGACAGTGAGGCGAGTCTGCAGGTCGCTGTAGAGACCGATCCGGGATCCAGATATTTCTGCCATGTTAGGGTGTTTGGATCGCCTTTGTGGAGAACGCCTGTGTGTGACGTGGGGAGGCTGTTGCTCAAAGTTGCCAGCGCACGGTCCTTGACAGAATGATATTTTGGCACAGACTAGATGGGCCGAATGGCCTGCTTCTGTCTTTTAGTGCTCTTAGGCTATGACACAATGGAAGATATGCATCTGTAGATGGGTGGAGGACCATGATCATTTATGATAGTTCCCATGGACAAAGACCATTTGTCCATAGTTAAATCCTTATTGAAATGGATCCAGAGGGTGATTGAAAACAAGAGATTTTCTGCAGATGCAACAGACACAGTCACTCAGACACTCACACCCATACTCACTCACTCACACACAGACACTCACTCACTCACTCAGACACTCACTCACTCAGACATGCACACTCACTCAGTCACTCACACACTCACCCAGTCACTCATTCACTCACTCAGACACTCACACAAACACTCAGACACTCACTCACTCAGACACTCACACACTCAGTCACTCACACACTCACTCAGTCACTCACACACTCACTCAGTCAGTCACTCACTCACTCACTCAGTCACTCACTCAGACACTCACACAAACACTCAGACACTCACTCACTCAGACACTCACACACTCAGACACTCACTCAGTCACTCACACACTCAGACACTCACTCAGTCAGTCACTCACTCACTCACTCAGTCACTCATTCACTCACTCAGACACTCACACAAACACTCAGACACAATGCTGGAGGAGCTCAGCAGGCCAGGCAGCATCTACGGAAAGGAGTAAATAGTCGAGGTTTTGGGCTGAGACCCTTCATCAGGACTGGGGGAGAAAAGATGAGATCAGAGTAAGAAGGTGGGGGGGGGGGGGAAGAAATACAAGTTTGTTGGTGATAGGTGAAACCGAGAGACGGGGAGGAGCTGAGAAATTGGTGAACGAGGAACAGGGCTGGAGAAGGGGGAATCTGACAGGAGAGGACAAGAGGCCGTGGAAGAAGGGGAAGGGGGATGAGCACCAGAGGGAGGTGATGGGCAGGCAAGGAGATAAGGTGAGAGAGGGAAATGGGGATGGGGAATGATAAAGTGGGGGCATTACCGGAAGCAGGAGAAATCGACGTTTATGTGTTAAGAGCCCCAGTTTCAACACCTGGCATGGGACGTGATGTACTGGACATCTGTGTATTGTGTACCCTGGTATCAATTCTTGGAGCAGTATGTGAGATACTGGGAAACTGTGTTATGAACCCCAGTTTCTTTTTTTCTTTCCTTATCAATCTTTTTATTAGTTAAAAAAGTACATATATATAAGCAAGAGGACAATTACCTCAAATATCTATATCGATAACAATTCATATAAAAGGTAAAATGAACACACATAGTATTAATCTAATAGAATATAATAAAAAATATGATCAAATCTCCTCTTATCATTCCATGAAAAGAAGAAAAAGATAAAGAAACTTTTATAATGTTTATATACATAAAAAACCCACTTAACAAAAAAAAGAAAAAGAGAAAAAGAGAGACTGGGCAGCCCAGGCTGAGAGTAAAATCAAGAAAAAAGAGAAACGTTCTGGTCAAATTCAAAGTTTTGAGGAATTAACCGGAAGAGTAATCAATCAAACCATTTGAAAATATTGAATAAAAGGTCGCCAGGTTTCTGTCAATTTAAAGGATGTATCAAATGTCCGACTTGTTAGTTTCTCTGAACTTAGACAGGACATAATGGAGGTAAGCCAATAAAAAGCAGTAGGTGGATTAGCGTCCTTCCATTTAAGCAAAATGCCTCTGCTAGCCAATAAAGTTGTAAAAGCTATCATCCGTCGAGTGGAAACAGGAATATATCCTGCTTCCGCTGGAGTGATCCCAAAAATTGCTGTAAATCAATTCGGTTGTAGGGTCCAAATTCAAGACTTTTGATCAAGTTCTAAAGACATCTTTCCAAAAATGATCTTTCTTGATACAAGACCAAAGCATATGAGTTAAAGTAGCCAGCTCAATATTACATCTGTCACAAATAGGGTTAATACTGGGAAAGAAACGGGCTAATTTGTCCTTTGACACATGCGCCCGATGTACTACCTTGAACTGTATCGAGGAATGGCGGGCACAAATAGATGAAGTATTTACCAAATGAAAAATTTTATCCCAATTGATTATCTGAAAGTGACTCTCGAAATTCCAATTCCCACGCACCTTTAATTTTATCCTTAGATACCTTTTGCAAGTTCAATAACCATTTATAAATTATAGCTATCAGTCCTTTTTGAGATGGTTTAACCTGAAAAAGAGTATCTATAATGGGTGAATAAGCAGAGGAAAGATTTGGAAGTAAACTATGTAAAAAATTCCTAATTTGTAAATATCTAAAAAAGTGTGCATTAGATAAGTCATATTTGTCCACTAACCGAGTGAAAGATATTAAACAATCCCCCATAAACAAGTCTAAAAAGTTATTATTCCTTTGGTTTTCCTAATTAAAAAGGTCTGATTGGAAATTGATGGTTTAAAAAAATAATTAAGATGAATTTTACTAGAAAGAAGAAAGTTATTAAACTCAAAAAATCTACAAAACTGAAACCAAATTCTTAATGTATGTTTGATAATGGGATTGAGGTCTTGACTACCAATCTTAGAAAGCAAAAAAGAGGAGCTCCCAGTAAAGAGGCCAAAGAATACCCCTTCACTGAGTTTTCTCTAAATCCACCCATGTATGTCTGAATAATGAATCAAAAACAAAATATATCGAATATTAATTGCCCAGTAATACATTCTAAAGTTTGGCAAAGCCATACCACTATGCTTTTTTAATTTCTGCAATAGAGGTTTACTCAATCTAGGATTTTTATTAAACCAAATATAAGATAAAATGTTAGAGTCTAATCTATCAAAAACAGTTTCGGAACAAAGAAAGGGATTGTTTGGAATACATATAAGAACTTCAGTAACGCTATCATTTTAATAGCATTAATTTGACCAATTAATGATAATGTCATAGGAGACCATTTAGAAAGTATTTTTTGTGTGTATTCAATTAATGGAAGGAAGTTATATTTATACAGGTCCTTAAAATTTTTGGTAATTTTAATACCAAGGTAAGTAACTTTTAGCAATGCTAAAAGGAATTTGATCATATTGATCCGAGTAGTTATTAATAGGAAATAACTCACTTTTGTGCAATTTAATTTATATCCAGAAAAACTGAATTCAGAAAATATAGATACCATAGAAAGTATAGATTTCTTAGGATGTGAAATATAAACTAACAAATCGTCTGCATGCAACGAAACCTTACGCACTTTATCTCCTTAATAGCTTGAACATTGTTGGAGTCCCGAAGAGCAATAGTAAGAGGTTCTGAAGCCGGGTTGAGTAACAGCGGACTAAGAGGACAACCCTGCCTGGTGCCTCTGTGTAGCCGAAAATAAGGAGATTTGTAACTGCCGCCATAGGAGCCTGATTGATCAGCTTAATCCAGGAAATAAAACCTGGACCAAAATCCAATCTTTCTGAAACCTCGAATAAACTAGACCATCCTACCCGATCAAAGGCTTTCTCTGCATCAAGGGAAACAACACATTCAGAGTCCTTAGATGCAGAGGAATGAATAATGTTCAACAATCTCCAAATATTAAAATATGAATATTAATAAATTCAGTTTGATCCTTAGAAATAATCTTAGGTAAAATATTCTCGAGCCTGTTAGCTAAGGAAGAATTTCAGAATCCACATTTAATAAGGAAATTGGTCTGTAAGAGTCACATTCAGATAAATCTTTTTCTTTTTTGAGAATTAATGAAATTGATGCCTCATAGAAAGTTTTCGGGAGGGTCCCAGAGGATATAGAATCAATGAAAATTTGGCATAAATGAAGTGTAATTATTTCAGTAAACGTCTTTAAAAAATTCTACTGTAAATCCATCCGGTGCCGGAGGAGCCCCGGTTTCGACACCTGTGTTCTGTATCCCAGTTTTAACACCTGGCATGGTGAGTGATGTACTGTTATGTATCAATTCTTGGAACAGTGCGTGATGTCCTGGGAATCTGTGTGTTCTGAACGCTAGTTTCAACACCTGGCCCGGTACGCGATGTCCTGGGAATCTGTGACTTTGTTTCTCGTAGTGTCACACATGTATGAAAGGAACCGCGCAGATTGCTCCGGAGAGAGACGCTGTGAGAGTGGAGAGTGCAAGCTTCGATCGAGCCCAAAACGGGGTGGGCAGTCGATAACGCTGTAACCCAAACGTGGATTTTTGACACGCCCTTTGGTGACCCCTGTAAAGTCTCGGGAGTGTGGTGACCAGTTCTGGAAGAGGGACTTCTCCTGCCAGTTACGTGGTGAAATTCTCACTTTTTGCGGAGTCTTCGACACGGAGCGCATCGTGCGCTGGCTTCCGCTGTAAAGTACGGTGGCCGCTTGGTGAGATCGCGTTCACGAGGTACGGTGAGTGTCTGCCGAATCGCCTTCGGAAAGGTACGGTGGCCGTTTTGGCGTATCTCTGCGAGACTCGCTTCTTCACTCTATTTTGAATCTCCATCTTCAAGATCGTCCCTTATCCCCTCCCCTATTACTGGCCTTCGGCCCTCTCTTCCCCCCCCCCCCATTCCTGGTGAAGGGTCTCGGCCCGAAACGTTGGCTACTCTTTTCTCACGGATGCTGCCTGACCTGCTGAGTTCTTCCAGCGTTGTGTACGTCTTCAAGATCGTTCCTTCGCTACACTTTGAAACTAAAAGTCTCTCCTCTCGATTCCCCCGTGAACCCCTTGAAACTTTCTGAACTGACATTCTGAGACTGTGCTCCAGTAAGACTCTGTCAGGAATCGTTCCTGAGTTTAACCGTTTGGCGCACAGCGCCGTTAACGTCATTTTTAGTCGCTTGCTAAATTTTCTATGTTTCTGCTTGAGTGTTAATAAGCTTAGTTGTTCTACAATAGTTCCCTGACTCCGTTCCACATCCCTTACTGCTGGTTTCACGTAACATGTCATCAGGTTGGAGGCTGTCCAGACAGAATAAGGAGCTGTTCCTCTAACCTGAGTGTGGCCTCATTGTGGCAGTAGATAGAGGAGGCTGTCGACAAACATGTTGGAATGGGAATGGGAAGTCGAATTAAAATGGGTGGCCTCCGCGAGAAGTGCCGAACCTGCCCCTGGATCTCCTCCCTCACCAGGTGAGGCGACATTTCGCCCGGGCGTCTGCTCCTGGACGGGCCCAGATTGGGAGACCAGCACCTCCAGAGACGGCACCTCCCGGTGGCCGCCAAATGACCTGGATGAGGGATGAGTTAGTAAATCTGCTGATGACACAAAGGTCGGAGGTGTTGTGGATAGTGAGGGGAGCTGTTGGAGGTTACAGTGGGGCATCGATAGGGTGCAAAACTAGGCTGGTAAGTGGCACCCTACCTGGGTCACCTTCTTAATGGCAGTGGTCCAGGGCTCCAGCCAGCATTGTTGTATGGTCTGTGCCCCCAGACCCGCGCCTTTGTTTGTTTTCAACTCGGCCTGGTTCAAACCGGTTAAACTAGCCGACCCAGGCACTGAGCCTGACGAGGGTGCAGATTACTTCTCCAATTCTGCCACTTTACATTATAAATAGCTGCTTGACTGAGGGTGATCCCGGGTTTAGCCGGTCGTTAGCCGAAAATCCTTGCGTCCACATTCAGTTACTCTGATTAGATAATCGAAGAGTTCACAAAATGGAGGGGGTGCAAGGACAGTCTCACAAAATGGCCGCCTCCACCTCCTTTCAGCACGGGCAAGGACAAAGGCAGTTTGTTTGCCTACTTCCACTGCCCTCGATTCATTTCAATTCACTGATTTGTAGACTGTAGATCTTTCTGGGCAGCACTATTAATTTTTAATTTTTAACGTTTCAGGTTAACCAATCCCCGAGCCTTACGACTGACTCCAAGCTCGATCAAGAGGTGAAGGACAGTCTTCTTTATGATACACTCTGCATGATTAACCTCGCAGCTTGTGACCGGCGGAAAGTTATGGAGGAAGAGAGGCAGCGAACGAACGAACGGCTGCTTAACATCAGCCGGTCGCAGGAGTACAGGTGACAAAGGCCGAGGGGTGCCACGTTGGGCAGCGATAATTAATGAGTATCCTGCTCTCAAATTCAGCTGCACACACAAAGTGCTGGAGGAACTCAGCAGGCCAGGCAGCACCTATGGAAACCAGGGGCGCCCATTTAGAACAGAGATGAGGAGGGATTTCTTTAGCCAGAGGGTAGTGAATCTGGAATTCATTGCCGCAGATGGGAGTGGAGGCTAAGTCATCGGGTATACTTAAGGCAGAGGCTGATAGGCCCTTGATTAGTCAGGGCATGAGGGGTTATGGGGAGAAGGGAGGAGACTGAGGCTGAGATGGGAAGGGATCAGTCATCATCAAATGGCAAAGCAGCTTTCATGGGCCAAATGGCCTAATTCTGCTCCTATATCTTATGGTCTTATGGAAATGAACAAACAGTTGCCATTTTGGGCCGAGACCCTTCTTCAGGACTGGAAAGGAAAAGAGAAGATGTCAGAATAGAAAGGTGGGGGGGGGGGGAGGGGAAGAAGGCTAGCTGGAAGGTGATGGGTGAAGCCAGGTGGGTGGCAGAGGTAAAGGGCTGGAGAGGGAGGAATCTGATCGGAGAGGAGAGTGGACCGTGGGAGAAAGGGAAGGAGGAGGGACACCAGGGGGAGGTGATGGGTGGGAAAGGTAAAGGGCTGGAGAGGGAGGAATCTGATCGGAGAGGAGAGTGGACCGTGGGAGAAAGGGAAGGAGGAGGGACACCAGGGGGAGGTGACGGGTGGGAGAGGTAAAGGGCTGGAGAGGAAGGAATCTGATCGGAGAGGAGAGTGGACCATGGGAGAAAGGGAAGGAGGAGGGACACCAGGGGGAGGTGATGAGTGGGAAAGGTAAAGGGGTGGAGAGGAAGGAATCTGATCGGAGAGGAGAGTGGACCGTGGGAGAAAGGGAAGGAGGAGGGACACCAGGGGGAGGTGATGGGTGGGAGAGGTGAAGGGCTGGAGAGGAAGGAATCTGATAAGAGTGGACCATGAGAGAAAGGGAAGGAGGAGGGACACCAGGGGGAGGTGATGGTGGGAAAGGTAAAGGGCTGGAGAGGGAGGAATCTGACAGGAGAGGGGAGTGGACCGTGGGAGAAAGGGAAAGAGGAGGGACACCAGGGGGAGGTGATGAGTGGGAAAGGTAAAGGGCTGGAGAGAAAGGAATCTGATAGGAGAGGAGAGTGGACCGTGGGAGAAAGAGAAGGAGGAAGGACACCAGGGGGAGGTGATAGGTGGGAAAGGTAAAGGGCTGGAGAGGAAAGGATCTGATCGGAGAGGAGAGTGGACCGTGGGAGAGAGGGAAGGAGGAGGGACACCAGGGGGAGGCGATGGGTGGGAAAGGTAAAGGGCTGGAGAGGGAGGAATCTGATCGGAGAGGAGAGTGGACTGTGGGAGAAAGGGAAGGAGGAGGGACACCGGGGCAGGTGATGGGTGGTAAAGGTAAAGGGCTGGAGAGGAAGGAATCTGATAGGAGAGGAGAGTGGACCGTGGGAGAAAGGGGAGGAGGAGGGACACCAGGGGGAGGTGATGGGTGGGAAAGGTAAAGGGCTGGAGAGGGAGGAATCTGACAGGAGAGGGGAGTGGACCGTGGGAGAAAGGGAAGGAGGAGGGACACCAGGGGGAGGTGATGAGTGGGAAAGGTAAAGGGCTGGAGAGGGAGGAATCTGACAGGAGAGGAGAGTGGACCGTGGGAGAAAGGGAAGGAGGAGGGACACCAGGGGGAGGTGATGAGTGGAAAAGGTAAAGGGCTGGAGAGGAAGGAATCTGATCGGAGAGGAGAGTGGACCGTGGGAGAAAGGGAAGGAGGAGGGACACCAGGGGGAGGTGATGGGTGGGGAAGGTAAAGGGGTGGAGAGGAAGGAATCTGACAGGAGAGGAGAGTGGACCGTGGGAGAAAGGGAAGGAGGAGGGACACCAGGGGGAGGTGATGGGTGGGAGAGGTAAAGGGCTGGAGAGGAAGGAATCTGATCGGAGAGGAGAGTGGACCGTGGGAGAAAGGGAAGGAGGAGGGACACCAGGGGGAGGTGATGGATGGGAGAGGTAAAGGGCTGGAGAGGAAGGAATCTGATAGGAGAGGAGAGTGGACTGTGGGAGAAAGGGAAGGAGGAGGGGTGCCCGGGGGAAGGTGATAGGCAGGTGAGAAGAGGTGAGAGGCCACACTGGGAGACAGAAGAAGAGGGAAGGGGGAGGGACTTTCTCCCCCCAGAAGGGGAAGCCGATGAATGTGTTCAGAATAAAGAAGTGGGCAGGAATAATCATTGCAGAGTGTACCCACCCTACCAACTCACTTTTCCAAAAGCTCCCTTTGGGAAAGCACCTTGGAGTTACGAAAACAAAAAACTTCATGCCATCTCAAAAGATCTTTTTCCCCTTAGGCAGTTAATCTGATCGACCGTTCTAGTTATTCCCCCCACCCCTCTAACTATTACCCTGTCACTGTACTGGACTGTAAACACTATAAACCACATTTTGTTACGCTATCTACCTTGTCAATCTATGCTGGTATATATTATGCACATTATATTCCTTTTTTGTAATTTATTTTTTTACTGAAGTTCATCATCAAACAAACATTTCCATAAGATGTATTTCAAACATTGTACATATATATCATATAATCATATATGTCACTAATCTCCACATAGTATTTATCTGAGGTACACACTTATAGAAAAGAGTGGAAAGAAAAAACAAGCAAAACTCCCCCTCTCCCCCCCTTTCTCATTTTCCTTTACTCCACCTTTCACCATTATCATGGTCTTTGGCACAGTGAGCAGTGTGAAACCTCTTCTGGGGCAGTGTCTTCACATGACGGGTGACCCCAGCCATTATCAATACTCTTCAGAGATTGTCTGCCTGGTGTCGGTGGTCGCATCACCAGGACTTGTGATCTGCACCGGCTGCTGTACGACCGTCCACCACCTGCTCCCATGGTTTCTCGTGACCCTGATCAGGGGCTAAGCAGGTGCTACACCTTGCCCAAGGGTGACCTGCAGGCGAGCAGAGGGAAGCAGTGCCTGACACCTCCTTTGGTAGAGATGTATCTCCATCCCACCACACCGTTAACCACACATGACAGTCCAGTTCCCCTGTAGCGTTTACCCTTTAGGAGAACATCTAAAATGACACACACACAATGCTGGTGGAACTCGGCAGGCCGAGCTACCTCTACGGAGAGGAATAAAGATATTTTGGGCCGACACCCTTCGTTAGGACTGGAAAGGAAGGGGAAGGAAGCCAGAATAAGGTGGGGGGAGGAGTACAATCTGGAAGGGGAAATATCCCTATCTCTTTAGAAAGTTCTTATCGTGACTTTTGTTATTACTCCTTAAGACAGTAAATTCTAAATCACAACTGGCTATGTTAAAAAAGAAATGAGTTCATTGCCCCTCTGACCCAGGCCTAGGCTGAACAAGAGTCCTGAGCAGAAACCCAGGAACTGGGATCTCAGTAACCAAAGGGAAGAGATTTGTGACAACTTGAGAATGATCCTAAATCTGTTTCCTCCAGTTACCGACCCTCCTGCTGCTGAAAGCAGTTTCGCCTGACCCACCTTCCATTATTTGATTGCCTCTAATAAATCCGTCTTTATCATCTGTCTGAGAGGGGAGTAGCGCTGGGGCTTCTCATGTCTCACCACATTAAATGGTCCCCTCTCCCTGGGCCGGCTGCTCACCGACCTGTTCCGGTGTCGGGAATGGCATTATTAGTGTGACGTCGTTCTATAGTACCGTGGGAATAAATCTTTGACTCTATCGTGTTCCTGTCACTGGTGCCATTGTCGTGGCTTCTTCTCAGTCTGAGGCGAAACTGTGGTGTTCTGAGCGTCACAAGTTCAGGACGTTCGTCTGACACTGACTGCCAAGATTTTTTTTACTGAGTGTTTTAAAATGCCAGCTGTTTTCAAAGTTGCTTTCCTCTCTCTCCCTCAGACCAGCCAAGTGCTAGAGGTTGTCCCTAGCCCAAGCCAGGCCGCAGGCAGCGGGGAGGAGAATGTGGGCCCCAGCTCTGAGTTGTCTCCAGGCAGAGCAGATGCCGAGCAGGAGCGGGCTTCCGAACAGAACGCCGACAGCTCAGAACACGGCTCGCCGCTCCGGAACCGAGCCCCAGCAGAGCAGGGAGAACCCGACCAGAGGCAGCTGCAGGCGGAGGTTCCCTCGGAGATCGCTGCTGAAGTACAAGGCGGGACTGCTGGGAGCGGAGCGGAGAACCAGCCGGAGGCAACTATCCAAGAGCTGGAAGCTCACTCTGGGGCCCAGGCAGTCGAGGAAGAGAGTCCAAACCACCAGACGTCTTCCGAAACCAGCTCCCAGATTTTATCGGGGTCTCCAAGATCTCCAATTCCAACCAGAGACCTGTCACCAGCCTCAGGCTCGAGCAGAGGCCCAAGACCAGAGCCTGCGAGAGGCCCAAGACCAGAGCCTGCGAGAGACCCAAGACCAGAGCCTGCGAGAGGCCCAAGACCAGAGCCTGCCAGAGGCCCAAGACCAGAGCCTGCGAGAGGCCCAAGACCAAGGATGGTTACCGGCCCAGGGGCTGCTCCAGAAGGAGTTCCAAGACCAGCCCCTCCAGGAACTCCATCATCAGCCTGAGATGGAAGAAGGGGCTTGTGACCAGGTTCATAAAGAGGTCTGTGAATGTGGCCAAGCAGAGGCCCAACATCAGGATCGCGATGAGGTAAATTTGGGTCAGATTGCTATATTAAAGTTAAGTTTGGATAAGTCTATGGATGGGAGGGGTATGGATGGCTACAGTCCCAGGTGCTGGTCGACAGGACTAGGCTGAAAGGCCTGTTTATAAACTGTGAATGACTTTTTGGCTATTTATCTGTACTCAAATACTCTTACCATTGAGCCATACCCCGTGCTTGCTTATAAAATTCATTTTAAAATGACAAAATTTTAGAAAATACAAGAAACTGCAGTAGACTTCATGAACTTCTTGGCCTCAGTAAGACACTAAGACATAGGAGCAGAATGAGGCCGAGTCTGTTCCACCATTCCATCATGGCTGATTTATTACCCTCTCAAGTCCTTTCTCCCATTTCATTTGACACCCTGACTAATCAAGAGCCTACCATCCTCCGCTTTAAGACCTGGCCTTCGCAGCCGTCTTGTGGCAACGAGTTCCACAGATTCACCGCCCAATGACTCTGTGATCCTCACAGGATTCCATGCATTTTACAGGCTCCCTCGGGGGTATGACAGGGTTCAGTTCCCGAGATGGAAATGAACAGAAATAGTGTGCGGGGCAGGGTCACGGGAACAACTGCGACGGCGGAGCGAACAGACGCAGGAAGACCCAGTGAGAGGCCGAAATGAACTTGATTGAACTGAATTGACAATTTCTTACATCCTTCACGTACACGAGGAGTAAAAACCTTTACGTTATGTCTCCGTGTGCAAATTGTAGTACAGTAAGTTAAACAACAGTACAGTCAGTGTAGCTTAGAAATACAGTTGTGTCAGGAAGTAGAGACGGCTCTGACCCTTCTTGTAGACAGCCTCAGTGTTCTTTGACCAGTCCAGTTTATTGTCCATTCGTATCCCCAGGTATTTGTAATCCTCCACCATGTCCACACTGACCCCTTGGATGGAAACAGGGGTCACCGGTGCCTTAGCCCTCCTCAGGTCCACCACCAGCTCCTTAGTCTTTTCCACGTTAAGCTGCAGATGATTCTGCTCTCACCATGTGACAAAGTTTCCCACCGTAGCCCTGTACTCAGCCTCATCTCTGTTACTGATGCATCCAACTATGGCAGAGTCATCAGAAAGCTTCTGAAGATGGCAAGACTCTGTGCAGTAGTTGAAGTCCGAGGTGTAGATGGTGAAGAGAAAGGGAGACAGGACAGTCCCCGTGGAGCCCCAGTGCTGCTGACCACTCTGTCTGACACACAGTGTTGCAGTGTTTCCATTTGTATAGATACAATAATAATTAATGTAAAGATTCAAGCTTCTTTAATATTTTACATTGTTACGAACCCCGTAACTGGGTTACTTACCAGCAAAGATAGAAGTGTCCGTTGGAGTCTGATGATACTATTTTTAACAGTATTTATTAATAAAAATACACAAAAATAACATCAATGCAAACATACAGATAATATACGTTGTCAATACTAAACCTAAAAGTGCGGGTATAATAATAATCAATAAGAAATAAGCTCTATCGTTGTCTAGGGGATAGTGAATTGTTCGATGGAAATCTAAAGTTCATTTCAGTTCATCCGGGCTGCAGCCGTTGTTTGTTTGTCGCTGTGTTGCAATTGTCAGAGAGAGAGAGATAGAAGAATGGGAACAGTTACCGCTATTGTTTTTGCCAACCTTCCTTTATGATTTCGATCCGTCGGTGTCTCGTTGTTGTGGCCGTTCAATTGTGACCTCTGCTTTAGCTAAACCGTTCTTCCCTGATGAGCCCGCCACCCAGGCAAGGGAGGACACACACGAGATCTCACCGGCTTCGCTATAAAACGCTGTCACTGGATTTCTAGCGTTTCTCCTGGTGCGTCTGAGGGTTGTGCCCCAGACCCGACTTTTATCCTCACTCACGGGGTCTCAGATGTCAGTCAGGTTGGGATGATGCAATCCCTCAACCAGACCACTCTGGTCGTCCCCTGAAGGGTTTCAATGAATAGTACAGTACAATTCCGTCTCCAAGAGACAATGGCCGTTATTATTGGTTCTGTTCCGCTTTTGTTAGGAGACATTCCACCTGTTTGTGTATTCTGTGTATCTCTCTCTGATTTCCTGACATGCTGTGTATCTCTCTCATTTCCTGGGTCTCAGACGCGAAATAATAGCGATCTTGCGATTCTCAAAAAGGGGGGGGGGGGCGACTTTGCACCCTTTGGCTCCTCAGAGTTGCTCCACATTCGTAACAATATATTTAAAGATTAAACAGGATCTGTATTGGTCTAACCATTTAATACCCGACGTGTGAGGATATTATGAGTATCGACACACAGGTACACTTCCTGTCCAACCATTTCTGCGAGAGAAACGGTACGAGGCAGAGTTGCCAACCTACCGCTTTTGATACTAATATTCAGCAATATTCGTGGCTTTAGCAATAGTTCATCAGACGTTCTTTTTTCATACTTGATTACTTGGTTCCAGCTTAGGTGGCTAAAAGTGTAAAACACTTATCTGCTTTCTTTCTGTTATTTTTATACTGTACCTGCTTAGGAACACCGCTAAGTGCTGTGGGCCCTGCTGTCTGCTCTGACTCAGTCGTATTAGTAAAGCTACATCTGTGGTTGCTTGCCGGTTACTAGTGGTGTTCCGCAGGGGTCGGTGTTGGGGCCGCTTCTTTTTACATTGTATATCAATGATTTAGATTATGGATTAAATGGTTATGTGGCTAAATTTGTGGCTGACACCAAGATAGGTGGAGGAGCAGGAAGTGTTGAAGAAACGGAAAGGTTACAGAGAGACTTAATCAGTTTAGGAGAGTGGACAAAGAAATGGCAGATGAGATACAATGTTCAGAAATGTATGGTTGTACATTTTGGAAGAAGAAACAATCTGGCAGATTATTATTTAGATGGGGAGAAAATTCAAAAATCGGAAGTGCGAAGGGACTTGGGGGTCTTCGTGCAGGATACCCTAAAGGTTAACCACCAGGAGTGAGGATATAGGAAATGGCAAGCATTTTGTCAGCTCTGGCACCCAGAAAAAATTAGCACTGCACCCCTGCCCTCAACCATCAGGAAGGAGGTACAGGAGCCTCAGGTCCCACACCACCAGGTTCAGGAACAGTTATTACCCCTCAACCATCAGGAAGGAGGTATAGGAGCCTCAGGTCCCACACCACCAGGTTCAGGAACAGTTATTACCCCTCAACCATCAGGAAGGAGGTACAGGAGCCTCAGGACCCACACCACCAGGTTCAGGAACAATTATTACCCCTCAACCATCATGAAGGAGGTACAGGAGCCTCAGGCCCAACACCACCAGGTTCAGAAACAGTTATTACCCCTCAACCATCAGGAAGGAGGTACAGGAGCCTCAGGCCCCACACCACCAGGTTCAGGAACAGTTATTACCCCTCAACCATCAGGAAGGAGGTACAGGAGCCTCAGGCCCAACACCACCAGGTTCAGAAACAGTTATTACCCCTCAACCATCAGGAAGGAGGTACAGGAGCCTCAGGTCCCACACCACCAGGTTCAGGAACAGGTATTACCCCTCAACCATCAGGCTCCTGAACTGTCGTGGGTCACTTCACTCTCCCCAACTCTAGATTCCACGATCTACAGACTCACTTTCTATAACAGATACTCTCAGTATTATTTATTTTTATTTGCATCATTTGTCTTTTTTGTGCATTAATTGTTTGTCAATCTTTGTTTATGTGTAGTTTTTCATAAATTCGATTGTATTTATTTTATTTTGTAAATGCCTGTGACAAAATAAATCCCAAGGTTGTACATGGTGTTGTATACAGTTGCATGCAAAGTTCTTAGATTTATATATAACTGATGAGGTAATGATTATAGCGGTGATGTTTGGATTATAACTATAGATAAGGGGGGGGGGGACTAATTAATGAAGGACTTGTTATGTTACCTTGTATGGTGGGAACCGAGATTTCGGCGAGGCGAGTGAAGAGGACGGACGAATGCGGGAGCAGTCGTCAGTCTCGGGGCGGCGGATACCAGAATTCGACGGTTCGGATGTTGTTTATGGATGGATCGGGGAGTTGTGAGCTCCAATGACTTAATTTTGTGCACAAAACTGATGAACTTACTGAGTGGCGCCTGTGTTTTATCTGTTTCTACTAACCACACCACCAAAAAGAGTTAGAAAGTGTCATCACGTAATCGTACATTGTGTATTGTCTGCTCTGATATTTTACAGTGTGGGCTTGTATCGGGGTGCATTACACAGCATCTACGCAGACGTGAGTTCACAGTTTGGTCGGCCCTACTGCGGTTCCCCAAGACGGACGTGAGTTGATCGAGCCGAGCGTTACATATCTATCGAGCTCGGGTGCCCAGGACTTTTGCACACAGCACTGTATTTGCCAACATGGAGCGGAGAGGGAGTTTGTAAATCTGACAGGAGCAAAGAATGCTGGGAGTGGTGAGGGTGGGGCACCGTGGGAGGGGTGAGGGACAGTGGCAGAGGGGGAGTGCCAGTGGTGCAGACACACCCGGCCCTGAGACACCGGGCAAGGCCATTTGATTCCAAACAATCGATTTATTGATCATTCCAGATGTCTCTTTGGTGCTTCCCTCTCCCTTACCCTCTCCCTTCCCATTTTTCCAACCATGATTCCTCCACTCCCAGTCCACATTAGAGACCCACGTCAGAATCAGGTTCATCATCACTCACATACATCATGAAATTTGTATTTTTTTGCAGCAGCAGTACAGTGTAATCCATAAAATTACTACAGCACTGTGCAAAAGTCTTTGGCACCCTATCTATATATATATATATATATATATATAGATAAATGTATGTGTATACATGTGTGTGTGTGTGTGTGTGTGTGTGCGCGCGCCCCTAAGACTTTGGCACAGTACTATACATACTTTGATAGATCTGCAGGAAAACCGCTTCAGCCATAAACGACGCAACGCCTCTACAGTGCACTGATGCCCCCGTCCAATTACGCTCCAGCCTCTTCCGTCTTGGACGTGATACGACGTTGCTTAAGTTTGAGAAGAAATCGTTTTATAACTTACTAATCTACTGCATCTTGTAAATTTAACCTCCTGCTTTTTGTAAATGTATCACTTTCCTAAACATATTAAATATATTTAAAGTTTGCAAACCACTGTAATGTCGCATCAGTTCTTTTGCCTCCCCAGTAGGTAGCGTGTTGATGATATATTACCTATGTGGTTGAGGGAGGGACAGACAGCGGTGGGAACATTGACACATAGAAAATCTACAGCGCAATACAGGCCCTTCAGCCGACAAAGCTGTCCTTACCTTAGAAATTACCTTAGGTTACCCATGGCCCTCTATTTTTCTAAGCTCCATCTACCTATCGAAAAGTCTCTTAAAAGATCCTATCATATCCGCCTCCACTGCTGTTGCCGGCAGCCCATTCCACGCACTCACCTCTCTCTGAGTAAAAAACTTACCCCCAACATCTCCTCTGTGCCTACTCCCCAGCACCTTAAACGTGCGTCCTCTTGTGGCAGCCATTTCAGCCCTCTGACTATCCACACAATCAATACCTCTCATCACCTTGTACACCTCTATCAGGTCACCTCTCATCCTCCGTCGCTCCGAGGAGAAAAGGCTGAGTTTACTTAACCTATTATACTCAACCTATGTTGCTCCCCAATCCAGGCAACATCCTTGTAAATCTCCTCTGCACCCTTTCTATGGCTTCCACATCCTTCCTGTAGTGAGGCGACCAGATCTGAGCACAGGACTCCAAGTGGGGTCTGACGTGTGATCACAGTGACTTTGATCGTGTAATGATTGTTGGTGCCTGATGGGATGGTTCGAGTATCTCCGAAACTGGTGATCTGGAATTTTCAGTCTCTAGAGTTTACAGAGAATGGTGCGAAAAATAAAGAACATCCAATTAGCAATAGTTCTGTAGGCAAAACTGCCTTGTCACTGAGAGGTCAAAGGTGAACGGCCATTTTGGTTCAAGCTGACAGGAAGGTGATGGACTCAGGTCCATGCATTTCAACCTCTCAACACACAACACATTGAACCTGTAGCAGCAGAAAACCACACCGTGTTGATCTCCTGTACCTAATAAAGTGGCCACCGAGTGTAATCCATTTCGGTCTGTTCTTTTTGAACGCTTGTACATTTTGTAATTTGATCATGGATTCACTACACGTTAATGTTGGCAAAAACAAAATCTGCGTTTTGTTCTAACAACGTCATTTTTACTCTTGATTAACTCAAATGACTTGTCTGGGCCCTAAATTGCTGCTTTATACATAAAGTCAGACTAATGGGTTGTTCATTTATTTTCAAAGCTTCCAATATCAACCCAGTAAGGTCTATGAAATGAAAAAAAAAATGTGATGACTAAGACATTTTTGTTTCCTATTTCTTTATTCTTATTTCAGTTGGACAAGTACAGTTTATTAGCCTTCAATAATTTGTAAGAATGAGGGTGCAGGCAATAGGTTGTGTGCTGCATCATAAAATACTATCCTCGGCTTAATACGTACTTCACTTAGTAAAGCCGAATCACTCTGTATCTATTCATCAGGCAAACCCACATTTAAATATCCAATGAACATCAAAAACCTCTTTCTGCTCATGGACCTAACATTGAATGTGGAAATTCTACAGAAATATATCTTTGTCTCCTGTTTTAATAGCCGAGAAGCCAGTGAAGGGTTATAGCAGAGAATACTCCCTTTCCACTCACGGAATTTTAGAGTTACAAGCCCAATTTTTTAACAGTCCTCTGTTTTTCTAGGCAGCAGAGTACATCTATAAAATCACATGTAGTTACCCCACAAAGGCAAGGGAGACACCTGCAGAGTTCATAATATAAACACAATGAGAGAATAAATAATCCATTAATTATTAATATCAACATGGAAAAAAGTTCATCACATCCAACCTAGTAGGATGACAAGACTAATGATTTACAGAAATTTAAAGAGAAATTGTAAAATAGTCAAGAAAATGGGAGAGTCCAGTACCAGAGGGCATGGTTTGAGAATAAGGGGTAAGTCATTTCGGACAGAGTTAAAGAAAAACTTCTCCCAGAGAGTTGTGGGGGTCTGGAATGCACTGCCTCGGAAGGCAGTGGAGGCCAATTCTCTGGATGCTTTCAAGAAGGAGCTAGATAGGTATCTTATGGATAGGGGAATCAAGGGATATGGGGACAAGGCAGGAACCAGGTATTGATAGTAGATGGTCAGCCATGATCTCACAACGGTGGTGCAGGCTCGAAGGGCCGAATGGTCTACTTCTGCACCTATTGTCTATTGTCTAAATGTTTTTGTAGAGACCAGTATTGTAGTCTAGGAACAGACAGGTAAAAGACTCAATGTTAAGAAATCTGAAATAAAAATACATAATATTGCAAGTACTTGACAAGGCAGCAGTATAAGTTCTAGAGAAGAGGAAACAGATGTGGAAAGAATGAGGGAGTGTCTAAGATGGAGTGTAGACCAAGATAGGTTGAATGTTACACATTATTTGTAATTCCTGAATCTTCATCCTCTTTTAGTATCACCCCATGCTTCAAGTGTCCTCTTTTATTTCACTACCATAGATGAAGATTAGTTTAATTTGAAAATATTACTGTATCATAAAACTTGTATTTTCCAACCCGCAATGTCGTGATATTTCAGTATTTACATGATCGTATGGATTTGGATTTACAGTTGGTAACATTAAGTAATTATTTGAATGTTTCTTTATTTGAGATGCTGTCAAATTAAACATTCACAAATGTTCACACTTTCCAGAAACTTGTTTTTTTTTTCATTCACATAGCTGTCTACAAGAACAATCCATTTGTGAGCCAAGTTTTCTTTTTTAGGTGATGCGTGTGTCTTCAAAGTACGGAGAAGGGTTTGCTGAACTCTGGGAGAAAACAGAATTCCACAAGACAGTGGTTGCGAGTGGTGACTTACAAATAAAAAGACAAAATCAGCAAAAGGCGTGGATGTGAAACATGATCCCAGTGGATATCACTGAGCGCTTCTGTAATCACCAGCTGTCAAGAATTAAATTCCCAGTTTACAAGATAAAGTCATCAATGGTGATCTAACTCCTGGACTAGCTGCAGACATCCTTCTGAGGAGATTTTCATCAAAGGAATAAATACTGACTGACCATAGATTATACATTTATAATGAGTGCAGTGGCAATTTCTACTCATTCAAAGAGTCGTGAGAAACATTCCTGAGTGTCTTATTGGAATTTTTGTATTGCACATCTTTATGAAGAGTTTTTGTATTTCCATCACTCACAAGTAAAAAAAAATCCGTTGTATTCATACAGAATATTTCTTGGACAAGCGTGGAAAATTATTTGGTTTCTGTGTTGAGTCAAAGATTTTTTTTCATTTCAACATTGTGCGAAGGAACTAAACTGTATAAAACTATTTTCCAAAAAATAGTATCTTTATAAATGTAGAGTTTTAGTATATCACAATAAACTTCCATACAGAATGTTCAGGAAAGATATTTTAGGTGAATTTGGTGAGTTTTTTAAGTAGGTATGTATGAAGAAAATAGTATTTAGGAATGATGTCTCCCTATGACTTTTTGAAATTCTTTGCAAGATTCTCTCCAGCTGATGTCAATTTTCCTACCTTCCACCCCAGATGTATTAAATCCTGTAGATTAGTTGTATTTGGGATGAACCTTAGGCGAAGTGCTTTCTATCATATGATTTAATTTTGAAGTTAGAGCAGTGGAAAAGGCAGACAGTGATACGCTCCGCTCGCAGAGTGTAGGAGTCGGGGAGTCCAGAGTCCCCGATGTCTGCACCTGCGAGAAGTGAACCGGGCTCCATATCGATCACGTTAGGGAGCTGGTCATTCATCACCGAGGGACGGAGCTGGATGGTTTGCTGGTCATTTGTAATCAGTCGTTCATCGCTGAGGGACGGACTGACAGGAGTTACAGGGAGGCAGTTACATCTACAGCAAGTTGCAGGATGCAGGTAACTGGAGGGCAAACTGGGATGGGCAGCCGGTGCAGGGTACTGCCGCGGCAGTTCTCATTGGGAAGTGGAAAGTTTTGGATGTTGTTGGTGGGGGTGATTCTAGTAGAGGGAAGTAAGTCACAGCTGGCCGGTCTGACACTATCCTACTCTGTGGCTAAGGACAGATCCATCAGTTAGGGCAACAGACGGAGCTCTGTGGACAAGAACGAGAATAATTCGGAGCAAGGAGGCTGCCAGTGAACTGACTTTTCGGAGCAAAGGGAGTTTTTTTTAACTGCTCGGGTCAAAGAGAGGTGAGACCGCGCAGGCACGTGACGTCAGCCGGTAGAGCGCGAAAGCTTTAAAAAGAAGGCAGCCATATCCAGCGGGCAGCGGGGTGAGAGGCAGCAGAGTGGTAGGGCTTCGGCTCAATGGGCTTCGGCGGTAACGGGACGAGGCGTGGCAGGAAGTGTGAGGCCATGTGGAGTCTCCCAGCCTCCCGGACGGCCATATCTGCATCAGGTGTGTCGAGCTGCAGCTCCTGAGGGACCGAGTTAGGGAACCGGAGATGCAGATCGATGACCTTCGTCTGGTCGGAGAGTGAGGAGGTGATGGAGAGGAGTTACAGGCAGGTGGTCACACCGGGGCCACGGGAGACAGACAAGTGGGTCAGAGTCAGGAGAGGGAAGGGCAGGAGTCAGGTTCTCGAGAGTACCCCTGTGGCTGTACCCCTTGACAATAAGTACTCCTGTTTGAGTACTGTTGGTGGGGGGAACAGCCTGAAAAAAGACTACAGGGAGTTAGGAAGGAAGTTGAGAAACAGGACCGCAAAGGTAGTAATCTCGGGATTATTGCCTGTGCCACAAGACAGTGAGAATAGGAATAGGATGAGGTGGAGGATAAATGTGTGGCTGAGGTTTTGGAGCAGGGGGCAGGGATTCAGATTTCTGGATCATTGGGACCTCTTTTGGGGCAGGTGCAACCTGTACAAAAAGGACGGGTTGCACTTGAATCCCAGGGGAACCAATATCCTGGCGGGGAGATTTGCTAAGGCTACTGGGGAGAGTTTAAACTGGAATTATTGGGGGGTGGGAACCGAACTGAAGAGACTGGGGAAGGGGAGGTTGTCTCACAAATAGAGAAAGTTTGTAGACAGTGCGAGAGGGAGGATAGGCAGGTGATAGAGAAGGGACACGCTCAGATCAAAGGCTTGAGATGTGTCTAACGCAAGGAGTGCTGTGAATAAAGTGGGTGAGCTTAGAACGTGAATCAGTACTTAGAGATATGATGTGGTGGCCATTACAGAGACTTGGATGGCTCAGGGACAGGAATGGTTACTTCAAGTGCCAGGTTTTAGATGTTTCAGAAAGGACAGGGAGGGAGGAAAAAGAGGTGGGGGCATGGCACTGTTGATCAGAGATAGTGTCACGGCTGCAGAAAAGGTGGATGCCATGGAGGGATTGTCTACAGAGTCAGTTTCTACAGGAAGGGGTCAATAACTTTACTGGGTGTTTTTTATAGACCACCCAATAGTAACAGGGATATCAAGGAGCAGATAGGGAAAGAGATCCTGGAAAGGTTTAATAATGTTTAAAGGTTTGTAGTTCTTGTGATGGGAGATTTTAATTTTCCAACTATCGATTGGCATCTCACTAGAGCAAGAGATTTAGATGGGGTGGAGTTTGTCAGGTGGGTTCAGGAAGGTTTCTTGACACAATATGTAGATAAGCCTACGAGAGGAGAGGCTGTACTTGATCTGGTATTGGGAAATGAACCTGGTCAGGTGTCAGATCTCTCAGTGGGAGAGCATTTTGATCATAATTCTATCTCCTTTACAATAGCATTGGAGAGAGATAGGAACAGACAAGTTAGAAAAGCATTTAATTAGAGTAAGGGGAATTATGAGGCTATCAGGCAGGAACTTGAAAGCTTAAATTGGGAACAGATGATCTCAGGGAAAGGTACGGAAGAAATATGGCAAATGTTCAGGGGATATTTGTGTGTAGTTCTGCACAGGTATGTTACAATGAGACAGGGAAGTTATGGTAGGGTACATGAACCGTGGTGTACAAAGGCTGTAATAAATCTAGTCAAGAAGAAAAGAAAAGCTTACAAAAGGTTCAGAGAGCTAGGTAATGTTAGAGATCTAGAAGATTATAAGGCTAACAGGAAAGAGCTTAAGAAGGAAATTAGGAGAGCCAGAAGGGGCCATGAGAAGGCCTTGGCGGGCAGGATTAAGGAAAACCCCAAGGCATTCTACAAGTATGTGAAGAGCAAGAGGATAAGATGTGAAAGAATAGGACCTATCAAGTGTAACAGTGGGAAAGTGTGCATGGAACCGGAAGAAATAGCAGAGGTACTTAATGAATACTTTACTTCAGTATTCACTATGGAAAAGGATCTTTGTGATTGCAGTGATGACTTGCAGCAGACTGAAAACCTTGAGCATGTAGATATTAAGAAAGAGGATGTGCTGGAGCTTTTGGAAAGCATCAAGTTCGATGAGTCATCGGGACAGGACGAAATGTACCCCAGGCTACTGTGGGAGGTGAGGGAGGAGATTGCTGAGCCTCTGGCGATGATCTTTGCATCATCAATGGGGATGGGAAAGGTTCCGGAGGATTGGAGTGTTGTGGATGTTGTTCCTTTATTCAAGAAAGGGAGTAGAGATAGCCCAGGAAATTATAGACCAGTGAGTCTTACCTCAGTGGTTGGTAAGTTGATGGAGAAGATCCTGAGAGGCAGGATTTGTGAACATTTGGAGAGGTATAATATGAATAGGAGTAGTCAGCATGGCTTTGTAAAGGGCAGGTCATCCTTAACAAGCCTGATTGAATTTTTTGAGGATGTAACTAAACACATTGATGAAGGAAGAGCAGTAGATGTAGTGTATATGGATTTCAGCAAGGCATTTGATAAGGTACCCCATGCAAGGCTTATTGAGAAAGTAAGGAGGCATGGGATCCAAGGGGACCTTGCTTTGTGGATCCAGAACTGGCTTGCCCACAGAAGGCAAAGAGTGGGTGTAGACAGGTCATATTCTGTATGGAGGTCGGTCACCAGTGGTGTGCCTCAGCGATCTGTTCTGGGACCCCTTCTCTTTGTGATGTTTATAATTGACCTGGATGAGGAAGTGGAGGGATGGGGTAGTAAGTTTGCTGATGACACAAAGGTTGGGGTGTTGTGGATAGTGTGGAGGGCAGTCAGAGGTTACAGCGGGACATTGATAGGATGTAACACTGGGCTGAGAAGTGGCAGATGAGTTCAACCCAGAGAAGTGTGAGGTGGTTCATTTTGGTAGGTCAAATATGATGGCAGAATATAGTATTAATGGTAAGACTCTTGGCAGTGTGGAGGATCAGAGGGATCCTGGGGTCCGAGTCCATAGGACGCTCAAAGCAGCCACGCAGGTTGACGCTGTGGTTAAGAAGGCATACAGTGTGTTGGCCTTCATTAATTGCGGGATTGAGTTTCGGAGCTGAGAAGTAATATTGCAGCTTTATGGGACCCTGGTCAGAACCCACTTGGAGTACTGTGTTCAGTTCTGGTCACCTCACTACAGGAAGGATGTGGAAGCCATAGAGAGGGTGCAAAGGAGATTTACAAGGATGTTGCCTGGATTGGGGAGCATGCCTTATGAGAACAGGTTGAGTGAACTCGGCCTTTTCTCCTTGGAGTGACGGAGGATGAGGGGTGACCTGGTAGAGGTGTACAAGATGATGAGAGGCATTGATTGTGTGGATAGTCAGAGGCTTTTTCCCAGGGCTGAAATGGCCAGCATGAGAGGGCACACATTTAAGGTGCTGGGGAGTAGGTACAGGGGAGATGTCAGGGGTAAGTTTTTTACTCAGAGAGTGGTGAGTGCATGGAGTGGGCTGCTGGCAATGGTGGTGGAGGGAGAGGGAGAGGGAGAGAGAGAGAGAGAGAGGGAGAGAGAGAGAGAGAGAGAGAGAGAGAGAGAGAGAGAGAGAGAACACGCCTGGGGGTTTAGGTGGTGTCTGTGTGCGCCTGAGTATGTACTTGGTGTGCATTTATGTGCCTGTGTGTGTACGTGGTGTGCGTGTGTATGACTGAGTATGTATGTGGTGTGCGTGCATGTACCTGAGTGTGTATATGTTTTGTGTGTGTGCCTGAGTGTGTACATGGTATGCCTGCATGTGCCCTAGTGTATTCGAGGTGTGTGTGTGTGCTTGAAGGTGTACACGGTGTGTGCCTGGTAGTTTAGTTGGTGACTGTGTGTGCCTGAATGTGCCCAAGTGTGTACTTGGTGTGATTGTGCGTGCCTGAGTATGAACCTGGTGTGCGTGTGTGTGCATTTGTGTGTGTGTGCATGAGCGTGAGTGTGTGTCTTCGCGTGGGGTTTGTGTATGTGTGTATGTGTGTGCGTGTCCATCTGTGTGTGTGTGTGTGTGTGTGTGTGTGCACATACACACAAACACACACACAACATAAACAAGCAGGCATACACAAACACACACACATACACCAGGTACACACTGAGGCATACGAACGCACAGGAAATGCACATCAAGGCACACACAGACTCAGACACACACAGACCACATAGACAGGCAGTCACAGATGCACTCACCAGCAATGTTCACACACGCACACAGACACACACACACACTCACACACCACAAATACACTAGGGCACACGCAGGCACACCATGTACACACTCAGACACAAACACGCTCACACGCGCGCACACACACACACAGAGGCACATGAACACACAGGAAATGCACATCAAGGCACATACAGACACCACCGACAGACTCAAGCACACACAGATGATGTATACACACACACACACACACACACAGAGGCACAAACACACACACCACGTACTCTCTCAGGGACACGCATGCACACCATGTACACATTCAGGCTATCACACACAACATATACACACTCAGGTATATGCTCGCAGACCACTAATCACGCAAACACACACACACCACGTATACACTGAGGTGCGCACACACACATACACACACACACACACTGAGGCAGACGAATGCACAGGAAATGCACATCAAGGCACACACAGACACCACGTAAACCACGAGGCACACACAACACGTACACCCTCAAGCACACAAACACACACACATACACACACTGAGGCACAAGAACACAAGGAAATGTCTGATAAGCAAACAGACAAAGGCAGACACAGACATACACACAGTCATGCACACAAGGACTTCCACACACACACACCACTCACACACTCAGGTACACACAAACTCACACATCACGTACACACTCGGTCACTCACACAAAACATATACACACCCAGGCACACGCACGCACACCACGTTCATACTCAGGCACGCGCACACACCAAGTACACATCTAACACTTCTGCAACTGGCTGGTGTATGTCTAGGGGAAAATTCATCCATCTGCCAAACCCCGCCTCCCGTATACGTGGATGCTATGATATACATGTTAATACAAGCTCGCACACACAATATCAAGTGTACACCAGGTACTTTACAGAATGCACTTTATAAATCCTACTAGAACTAAGTGATTAATAACGATACAATATATATGAAGGGAAAGAAAATGTGCCAAAACTTATCAAAGTTCAGTCAATTAGTGCACATAGTTGGAGCTCAATCATCGACCCTCCGACCACTCTTCGCTCCTCTCTGAGCTCCACGACCCGCGCACCTGGGACCACCCTCAGTGATCGACCAACAGTGCTGCACTTGTCCACCTTCCTCGCTGCCTTCTCCCCGGCTCCTGAATAGACCACGCAATCCCAGCTCCCAGCCCCACAAGAGAAAACAGCATCCAACCCAATTGGTCAACAAATGAATACAATCCCCGTTATCAGCAACTTAAACCCAAACAAGCTTCCAGAGTGCTCTGCAAGAAAAGCACTCCCTCACAAGTTAGCATAACAAAGAAGCAGTTTTATTTTTAACAATCAAAGAAGCCATTTTGATTAACATACACAGTACAAGGGAACGTCATGTGATGACGTAGGATCGAGACGCGGACATCCAGCTCTCCCGTAAAAAAACTAATAAATTAATGTTTAAGTAAAGAAAAGTTAGTAAATATTTTCTAAAAACTGCGTCTAAACTACTCAGGATTTTCCTTAGATATGCCTCTTAAACAGACAAAGAAGAAAACTTCTACTTTGAAGATAGCACAAGCTGAGCCGGCCACCGTGAAGAAGCCTCGGACTCAGGTGCATCTCACCTCTGGCGACACAGAACAGAAATCGGCGGCAACATCAACAGTCTCCAAGAAGGAGCAACAGGAACTGCATGTGAGTGCAGGAAAAGGCATGTGCAAACATGAGCAATTTGAACTACAAGTCCCAGCTACGATTGGAAGTGGAAGTGAAAATGAACCCGAGGTGGATTCGGATTCTCTGGAACATACAGATGAAGATGAGGAGGCAAAGGAAGAACAACAGGAAGCGGTTGGAGGTGGAAGATATTCTGGAGACATAAGAGAAGCTTTGGCGCAAATAATACATGAATTAAAAGAATTTAAAATATTAAAAATTCTACAAGATATTAAAAATATGAAGGCTATGTTTGATAAAATGATGAAAAAACAGGAAAAAATGGACAAGAAAGTTAAAAACCTGGAAGAAATAATGGGAGACACTATTGATAGAGTGAATAAAATGGAAGATAATATTCTTGCCTGGACATCAGAAAGAAAACGACTGTTGGAAAAAATAGACCTGCTTGAAAACTTTAGTAGACAAAATAATATTAAAATTGTTGGTCTTAAAGAAGGGATAAAGGAAGAGGATCCAATAAAATTTTTTCAAAAATGGATCCTGGAAAATTTGGAAATGGAAGAAGGAACCCATTTGATTGAAATCGAAAGTGTCCACAGAGTCTTAAGACCAAAACCTCAATCTGATCAAAACCCACGACCAATCTTGATAAAATGCTTAAGATATCAAGATAAAGAAAAGATCCTGAAGGCGGCTGCCAGAAAGAGAAATGAGCCATTGATGATAGAAGGGAAAACAGTTCTTTTCTATCCCGATATAAGTTATGACCTTTTGAAGAGAAAGAAGGAATTTAACTCAGCGAAAAAAGTTTTATGGGAAAAGGGTTATAAATTTATATTGCGCCACCCGGCAACACTGATAATTTTTTTGGATGACAGAAAAAGAAGATTTTTTACTGATCATCGGGATGCAGAGGAGTTTGCACAAGAACTCCCAAATATTCACTAGACACAGTAAAGATTTAAAAGTGAAACAGATTAAAGATGAAGACGGGACAGTGAAGTGAGTTGATGGACATTAAGGACAGAAGAATATTTAAATATACTTTTAATTATATGATACAGGGGGAGAAAGGTAAAAATTTGAGAAATATTAATCGAGAGTAGTGATATTATTTTTTCTTCTCTTATATATACTTTTTTCATGTTACGGGGGAGCTGGCGGAACTTTGGATCGATCACTACAGGATTCACATGTGTAATCATGGCATTTGCCATGACCCGCACAACGGAGGGGGGTAATGTTGTGTTCTTTTTCATTCACAACATTAGCCGGGGGGGTTGGTTTTTTTTCTTTATAATCTATCTTTCTTTGCCTGGATGATCGGAGGGGAGATGCATAGCAACATGGAGAATTTTAAAATAATTCCCCAAGGTACTATGAGAGTTGAAATATTATGTATTATTACAGACTGGAGTAACCCCGTTAAAAATAATGACTAATTCACTGAATTTTTAAAGTTTTAATGTTAATGGGCTTAACGGACTGGTGAAAAGAAAAAGAATTTTAGCATACATTAAGAAAATGAAAAGAGATATAGCTTTTATACAAGAAACACATTTAACAGAGATAGAACATCAGAAATTAAAGAGAGATTGGGTCAGAAATGTTATAGCAGCTTCACTTAATTCAAAAGCGAGGGGAGTTGCAATTTTGGTCAACAAAACTTTACCAATTAAAATACAAAATGTCTTAATTGATTCTGCGGGAAGATATGTAATTATATATTGTCAAATCTTTTCAGATCTATGGACTCTTATGAATATTTATGCACCAAATGAAAACGATGTCAAATTTATACAGGAGGCTTTTTTTAATTTGGCTGATGCACACAATAAAATATTAATAGGTGGAGACTTTAACTTTTGTTTAGATCCAGTTTTAGATAGGTCAACAAAGGTTGTTACAAAACCAAAAGTAGCAAAATTAACTCTATCATTGATGAAAGATTTAAATTTGATTGATATATGGAGAAGAATTAACCCAAGAAAAAGAGATTATTCATTTTATTCAAATAGACATAAAACTTATTCAAGGATAGGTTTTTTCCTATTAACAACAAATATTCAAGACAAAATATGGAATATAAACCAAGAATATTGTCAGATCATTCCCTCTTGATAATGACAATGATAATGATGGATAAGGAGGAATCGATTTACAGATGGAGATTTAATTCAATGTTATTAAAACATCAAGATTTTTGTGATTTTATGAAAAAACAGATTCAGTTTTTTTTTAGACTCAAACTCACATTCAGTTGATGATAAATTTATATTATGGGAAGCGATGAAGGCATATTTGAGAGGCCAGATAATAAGTTATACTTCTAAAATTAAGGAATATATGATAGAAATAGATCAATTGGAAAAAGAGATTACAAAATTAGAAAAAGAATCTCAAAGATATATGACAGAAGAAAAATGAAGACAACTTGTTAGCAAGAAGTTACAATATAATACACCGAACAGAAAAAGCAATTATGAGAACTAAACAGAGATATTATGAACTAGGTGAAAGATCACATAAGGTTCTTGCTTGGCAGTTAAAAACAGACCAGGCTTCCAAAACAATAAATGCAATTAGAACAAGTGTAAATAAAATTACTTATAAACCTTTAGAAATCAATGAACTTTAAATAAAAATTTATTCTGAATTGTATCAATCAGAATCACAAAATTATATTGTTGAGATAGAAAGGGTTTATCACAAATAACTCTCCCAAAATTGAATTCGGAAGAACAGAAGGGATTAGATGTGCCTTTTACATTAAAAGAGGTCGAAGAAGCTCTAGGATCATTTCAAAGTAATAAATCCCCAGGAGAAGATGGTTTTCCACCCGAATTTTATAAAAAGTTTAAAGATTTATTAATTCCTCCTTTTATGGAGCTAATACACCAAGCAGAAAGAACGCATAAACTTCCAGAATCTTTTTTGACAGCGATTTTAATAGTATTGCCAAAAAAAGACAGAGATCTTTTAAAGCCAACATCATATAGACCTATTTCTTTGTTAAACACCGACTATACAATAATAGCAAAGATTTTATCTAACAGATTATCTAAATACTTACCAAAATTAATACATATGGACCAAACAGGATTTATTGAAAACAGACAATCGGCAGATAATGTAACCCGGTTGCTTAGCATAATTCATTTGGCACAAAAGAGGAAAGAAATGAATGTGGTAGTTGCCTTAGATGCAGAAAAAGCATTTGATAGATTGGAATGGGATTTTTTATTTAAGGTATTGGAAAAATATGGATTAGGAGTATCCTTTATAAAATGGAGTAAAACCTTAAATACTAATCCCAAAGCTAAAGTGGTGACAAATGGCCAAATTTCAACATCATTTCAGTTAACAAGGTCAACCAGGCAAGGTTGTCCATTATCACCTGCTTTATTCGTGTTGGCGATAGAACCACTAGCTGAATTAATTAGAATGGACCCAGATATTAAGGGTTTCAGAGTTAACCAGGAGGAATACAAGATTAATTTATTTGCTGATGATGTTCTGATTTATCTAACTAACCCATTGCATTCATTGCGTAAATTATCTTCTAGATTGGAAGAATATGGGAAAATATCAGGGTACAAAATAAATTGGGATAAAAGTGAAATTTTACCCCTTACTAAAGAAGATTATAGTCAATGCCGATTAATAACTCAATTTAGATGGCCAATAAACGGTATAAAGTATTTAGGTATAACAGTTGATAATGATATAAAGAATTTATATAAACTAAATTATTTGCCATTATTGAAAAAATTCAAGAGGATCTTGATAAATGCATGATGTTACCAATAACATTAGTAGGTAGAGTCAATTCTGTAAAAATGAATATATTCCTTAGATTACAATATTTATTCCAAACACTACCAATACAATTACCGCAGAAGTTTTTTCAAGAGTTAAATAAATGTGCGAGGAAATTCCTTTGGAAAGGTAAGATGTCAAGAATATCGTTGGAAAAATTGACATGGAATTTTGACCTAGGAGGGTTACAACTACCAAACTTTAAGAATTATTATAAAGCAAATCAACTTAGATTTATTGCATCTTTTTTTGATGAAGAGAAACCGGCATGGATTAGAATAGAATTAGTTAAAATAGAAGAAAATACACCAGAAGATTTTATATATAAATGGGAATCTAAATGGATACGGGAAAAGAAAGAATCTCCTATACTAAAACATTTGTTTGATTTATGGATTAAGATAAATGCTGATGATGAGATAAAGAAATCTTTATTGGCAAAGAGACCTTTAATTCAAAATAAACTTATCCCTTTTACAATGGATAATCAACTTTAATATAACTGGTTTCACAAGGGGATTAGATATATAGGAGACTGTTTTGAAGGAGGTATATTAATGTCATTTGACCAATTAAAGAATAAATATAAAATATCAAATAAAACTCTTTTCTGTTATTTCCAATTAAGGGCTTATTTAAGAGATAAACTGGGTCAAACAATGTTAATGCCGAAACCTAATGAAATAGAAACTTTAATTCATAAAGGAAAAATTTAAAAATTTATTTCTGGTATGTATAATTTGATTCAAAAACAGGCAATTAAACAAGGAATTCATAAGTCAAGACAAAAATGGGAAACTGAATTGAATATTAAAATTGATGAAACAAGTTGGTCAAGACTATGTCTTGACAGTATGACAAAAACAATAAATGTTCGACTAAGATTAGTTCAATATAACTTTTTACATCAAATATATGTTACACCACAAAAAATAAATAGATTAAACTCAAATTTATCTGATCAATGTTTTCGATATAATCAAGAAATTGGTACTTTTTTACACTCTACTTGGTCTTGTTTTAAAATTCAACCATTTTGGATAAATTTAAGAGTTTTACTGGAACAAATTATTGGAATACAACTTCCACATAATCCAACATTATTTTTACTAGGTGATATTGAAGGGATAAAATCAAAATCCAAATTGAATAAACATCAGAAAGAATTCATAAAAATTGCATTGGCAGTAGCCAAAAAGGCTATTGCAGTTACTTGGAAATCGGATTCATACTTAAGTATAGATCGTTGGAAGAATGAAATTTTTAGCTGCCTTCCACTTGAAAAAATTACTTATACTTTAAGAGATAAATATGAAATATTTCTGACAATTTGGCGCCCTTATTTACAAAAGATAGGATTAAATATATAGGTGCTCCGAAGATAAAATTATTGGTTATCTGGGGAAAGAAATAAATATACATATTAAAGCTATTATGAACTCCATGGAGCATGTGGGGATCTTCCGAAATCCAGGCACTCTTTCTTTCTTTCTTTTTTCTTTCTTTTTCTTTCTTTTTTCTTCTTTTTTTTCTATAGGGATATGCTGGGGGGAGGGGTTGGGGGGGAAGGGTTGATAATTTTCTTTTTTCTTCTGTAACCTTTTTGAAATTCAATAAAAAAATTTAAACATATGCAGTACAAGAAGAAGTATTCTAAAGGGAGGATGAGGCTCCTATGTCTGACCACGGAATGCAAGGACCGCATAATAGCAAAGGACATAGAAAATAGTGGGAAGCTTTAAAAAAACTGAGACAAAGCAACTAAAAATACAATGAGAGGAAATGAAATGTTAAAGTGAACAAGCAATAACATTAAAAATGATCCTAAAACTATTTTCAGATTTATAGAGTGAAAAAGAGACAAGGCCATCAGAAAATGATGCTGAAGAGTTAGTAACAGTGGACAAAATCAAAAGGCATTTGATTCACTCTTTGCTATGACAGATATCTGTCAGAAATTGGACAGAGTGGTGGGGTGGGCACAAGGTAGTGTAGTTATTATTACTGAGGAGAAGACGTTTGGCAAATTTACAACTATGAAACTGAGCAGTTCACCTGGGCCAGATGGAGTAAAACCGATGGTTCAGAAAAAGGGAGCTGAAGAGATTGTGGAGGCATTACCAATGATCTTTCAAGCATCGCTAGAGTCCGGAATGGTTCTAGGTGACTGAAAAACTGCAAATGTCACTCCACTATTTTAAACTGAATTTATAGACCAGTCAGTCTGATCTCAAATGTTGGGAAGATCTTGGGGTGCATTTTTAAGGATGAGGTTTTGGGGTCCTCAGAGGTACATGATAAAATAGGCCAATGTCAGTATATTTTCCTTAAGGGGAACTTTGCTCTGACAATTCCATTGGAATTCCTTGAGGAAACAGCAGCCAGCACAGACAAAGGAGATGTTGTTTATTTTGTTATGTACCCCTAGTGTTCATAATTTCTGTGGGCAATCACTTTAAAATGTCGGGAGAATGAGACTGGCTTTTGGACACTGTTTGAGCTGTTACAAAGAGAGAGAGAGGGAGGTGTCCAACGCAGTGAGAGAGACAGAAACTGCTCGAAAGATTGATGTTATGGTTTCTCTACAAGTTGTTTACCTTTCCACAAGGACACTCGCCTGCTTGCAAAGTTCTTACAGAGTGAGGAGGGCGGAGCAGGTTGATGGACAGCTGGTGTCCAACATGTGGAGATAAATACCAGACACACACATGGTTTTGGACACTGGGTGAGCTTGTTGTGTCCGCAGGAAGGTGGGTTTTTTGGAGGATCGATTCAGGGAAATCGATCGGTGGCTCTCGCAATATGAAAAGGTGCAACCGGTAGGGAACTATTTGTGATAACTCGCCTGAGTGTTATGGTCACAGTCGGTGACTTCAACAGGATTTTGGAGGATAACAGGGACTTCAGAAGACAATGGGAGGATGGACAGCATCAGCTCATCTCTCTCTCTCTCTCTCTCTCTCTCTCTCTCTCTCTCCCTCCCTCCCTCCCTCCCTCTCGTTACTCAACCAACTACCTCAAACTGAACTGAACTTTCATCATTGTAAGACTATATCCATCCACCCCTGGGTTTGAAGAGCCTAGTCTTGTTCCTATTTCCACACTTAAGTACATATATATCATTGCTAACCTGTTTGACAAATCTGCATTTACAGTACTGTACTGCTTAGTTTACTAATAAACACTATTAGTTAATAGCAATACCAGACTCCAAAGTGTTTTCCATTTCTGCCGGCTCTTTAACCCGTCACAATTTGGAATTTCAGAAAGTTTTCGGAACAAGTTAAGTGCCCATGGTGTTACAGGAAATCACTGGCAGTCTGCTTGACCGACATTGGGCTGAAAGTGAAATAAAGGGGTTCCAGTTACTCGTAGTGTTCTCCTGCTATCTGCAACTTATTTTAGTCGCCGCCCGGAATTGTGTTTATTTTAATTGTGGCCAAGTTTACAGATGATACAGAAACAGTTTTGTCTCTCCTGTTGCTGCATATATTGGTCTAATCACTGGGGGTGAAGGGGGAGCTAGCCGGAAGATGCAGATAAAGACAGGCCGGAAGGTGATAGAGAAAGCTAAATAAGTGGGCGAGGGGCGGAATGAATGTCCTCAAAGGAAAATATCTTCAGGTAGGAGATGGTAACATATGCGAACTTTTATGGTAGACTTACTTTTGAACCAGTAATTTCTGAAGTATCCTGTGATTCGAACAAGATCGAGATTCGCATTTTAATTGACGTTCGTTTAATAACTTGTCTTAATTTGATTTTGCGCAAACGGATAACTGAGTGGTTAAACACGTGATTGTATACTTTGTCTCTTGATGGAAAATGCAGACTCGGGCATTTAGAGTAATATCTACACGCCGACTGTGCTCGGATATTAATCGCAGTCCGTGGTTAATATTATTGACAGTATGATGAGTTTAAGTATGAGCGTCACTGCTGCGTCCGAGTTGGGACAGGAAATGTAACGATAGTGTTAGTTTAGAGAGGGAAGTGCAATCTTCACGCTCGATGGCGAAATTTTGTCTCTTCCATGAAATATCTGAATATATTGTTTGCGCCAAGTTACGGTAACCTGTCAAGTGCAGGAAATGTTCCAATATGAAGGGAGTTCGCTAGCGGACGTCATTAAGAGTAATGCAAAGGTTTTATTTCCCCAACATGGACAAGCGCTGGTGGAAGGTGCCGGTACTGCGGGGTGGGGTCTACGTGAAGTTAGAGTAGAATTGAAAGGAGAGGGCCCAAAATTAATACTCCCGTCGATATTCGCCGGGAAAGCGTCTCTGAGTTGCAGTGTCCAATAAACGGAAGAGAAAACTCTGCTGCTGGTCCCCATAAATAATTATCAACATTCTCATGCCCGTAAATAAGTCTTATGTGTGTGCGTGCGTGGGTTTGCGTGTGGGTCTCTGCGTCTGTGTGTGTCAGTTCTTGGCGCGTGTGTCTGCGCGAGTGCGTGTGCGTGTATGTATGTCTGGGTGTGCGGGTGCGTGTTTGTGGCTGTGTCTGTTTCTGTGTGCGTTTTTGTATGTGTGTGTATGTGGGTGTTCTGTTTGTGCGTGTGTTCATGCGTCTGTATGTTTGTGTGTACACGTGTGAGCTTGTGTGTGTGACTGTGTGCTTCTGAGTGTGTGTGTCAGTGTCTTTGCACGCGTGTTTGTGTGGGTCTGCGTGATTGTGTGTGTCTGTGTGTATATGTCTGTGTGTGCGTATGCATGTGTGTGTCTGTGTGCGTGTGCCTGTTGCTGTGTGTCTGTGGCTTTGTGCGTGTGTGAGTGGGTTTGTGCGTGCTTGTGTGTCTGCGTGTGCGTGTGTGTGTCTGTGTCTGTGCGTATGTGTGCGTGTGTATCTCTGTGGTTGCATGTGTCTGTATGTTCTGCATGTGTGTCTGGGTGTCTGTTTCTGTGTGTGCGTAGGTTTGCTTGTGGGTCTCTGCGTCTGTGTGTGTCACACGTACGCATAGGTGTCTGTGTGTCTGAGTATCTGTATGCGTGGGATTGCTTGTGGTTCTCTGCATTTGTGTGTCTCAGATGTGCGTGTGATTGTGTCTCTGTGTCTGTGTGAGAGGATGTGTGTGTGCGTGCGTGTGTTTGTGTACACGTGCCTGCTTGTGTGTGTGTGTGTGTGTGCATGCATCTATCTGTCTGACTCTGTGTGTGCATGTGTATGTGTGGCTGTGTGTGTGTCCGTGTATGAGTGTGCTTCTAGAGGTGTGTGTCTCTGTGTGCATATGTGCATGCATGTGTGTGTCTCTGTCTGTCTGTCTCTGTGTCAGAGTGTGTGTCTGGGTATGTCTGTGTGTTGGTGTGTGTGCCTGTGTGTGCGTATCTGTGTCTGTCTGTGTGTCGGTGTGTGTCTCTGTGCGTGTTTGTGGGTGTGTCTGTGTGTGAGGGTGTCTGTGTGTGTGTGCGTCTGTGTATTGTGTGTCTGTCTGTACATTGTGTGTGTGTGTCTTTGACCTGTGTATCTATTTGTGTATATTTGCACATTCATGTGTGTGTGTGTGTGTGTTTGTCTGTCTGTGTGTGTCTACGTCTGTCTGTCTGTGTGTCGATGTGTGTGTCTCTGTGTGCATGCCTGTGTCTGTCTGCATGTTTGTGGGTGTGTCTGTCTGTCCGTGTGTGTCGTTATGTGTGATGTCTGTGTCTGTGTCAGTCTGTGAGTTTGTGTGTGTGTGTGGGTGTGGGTGTGCCTGTGTCTATGTGCGTGTTTGTGGGTGTGTCTGTGTGTGGGGGGTCTGTTTGTGTGTGCGTGCATGTGTCTGTGCATGCGTGAGTGTATTCTTGCATGGCTGTGTGTATTTGTGCGTCTGTTTGTCTGAGTGTTGTGTCAGTTTGGGTGTGTGCATGTATTTGTGTGCATGTGAGAGTATGTGAACCTGTGTGACTTTGTGTCTGTCTCTGTGTATGTGTCTGTGCATGTGTATGTGCGTTTGTGTGTGTGCAGGTGCGTGTGCATGTGAGTATCTGTGTGTGTGTGTGAGTCTGACTGTATATTGTGTATGTGTGTGTGTGTGTGTGTGTGTCTTTGACCTGTGTATCTGTGTGTATGTTTGTGCATTCATGTGTGTGAGTGTGCATGTGTGCGCGTGTGTGCTATTGGTTCTGTGTTGTATGTGTGTGTATATCTGGGTGTGTATCTACGTGTGTGTGTGTGTGACTGTGTGTCTGTATATGTGTGTGCGTGTGAGTGTGTGCGCATTCATGTTTCAGTGTGTGCGCGTGCATGTGTGTGTGTGGGTCTGTATGTGTGCGCCTGTGTGTGCATTTCTGTGTGTGTGTATGATTGTGTGTGTCTATGTGTGCATGTCCGTGTGTTTGTGTGTGGGTCTTTGTGTGTGTCCGTCTATTTGTCTGAGTGTTATGTCATTGTGGGTGTGTGCATGTCTTTCTGAGCATGTGAGTGTATGTGAGCGTGTTTGTGGGTGTGCCTCTGTGTGTGTGTGTGTGTGTCTGTCTGTGTATGTCTGACTGTGTGTCAGTGTGTGTGTCTGTGTGTGTGAGTCTGTGTCTGAATGTGAGTTGGTGTGTGTGTCTGTGTGTGGGTGTGACTGTGGTTCTGTGCATGTTTGTGTGTGTGTGGTGGGATCTGTGTGTGTGCGTGTGTGTCTATGTGTGTCTGAGTGTTATGTAATTGTGGGTGTGTGAGCATGTGTGTGCATGTGTGCATGTCTGTGTTCATGTGCATGTCTCTGTGTATGTGTGTGTCAGTGTCTGTATGTAGGTGTGTGTGTGGATCTGTGTTTGTGTCTGTGTGTGTGAGTATGCACGTGTGTGTGTGTGTGTGTGTGTGTGTGTGTGTGTGTTGGCGTGTGCCTGAGTACGCGCGTGTGTGTGTGTGTGTGTCTATGTGTGTGTGTCTCTGTCAGTGTGTGCGTGTTTCACTGTGTCTGTGTGGGTGTACGTGTGTCTGTGGTGTGTGTGCAGGGGGGTGGTCTTTGTGTCCGTGTGTCTGTGTTTTTGAGTCTGCGTTTGTGTGTGTGTGTGTATCTGTGTGTGGAAGTGCGCGTGTGCATTTGTGTGTGTGTGCGCGCGCCTGTATGTGTTTCTGTGTGTGCATAGGTGTGTGCTGTGTGTGCATGTGTGTGTCTGCATATGCGTATATGTGTGTATGTGTGTCTGCCTGAGTGTGTGTGCATGTTTCTGTGTGTGTGTCTATGTGTGTGTGCATGTGTTCATGCGTGCTGTATGTGTGAGTGTGTATGTGTGTTGGTCCGTGTGTGCATCTGTTTGTGTGTGTGTGCGCACACATGCGGGTGTTTGTGAGCCTGTGAGTGCTTGTGTGCGTATGTGTGTTCATGTGCGTGTGCCTGTGACAAACTCTGTCTGTATATGTGTGTGTCAGTGTCTGTATGTACGTGCGTGTGTGGCTCTGTGTGTGAGTGTGCGCATGTGTGTGTCGGAGTGTGCTTGAGTATGTGTGTGTGCATGTCTATGTGTGTATGTGTCTGTGTGTGTATGTGCATGCATGAGTGTTTTCGTGTCTCCCTGTATGTGTTTCTGTGTGTGTCCATGTGTGTGCGCATTTCTGTGTGTCTGTATGTGTGTGTGTGTGTGTTCATGCATGCCTATGTGTGTGTTTATGTGTGATTGTGCCTGGTTCTGTGTGTGTGCGTCTGTTTGCCTGTGCTATTGCATTGTGGGTGTGTGCATGTCTGTTTGTGTGTGCACATGAGCGAGTGTCTGTGAGCCTCTGTGTGTGCACGTGCTTGTGTGTGTTCATGTGCATGTGTCTGACTGTCTTAATGTGTATGTGTGTCAGTGTCTGTATATACATGTGTGTCTGTGTGAGTTGTGTGCGTGTGTGTTTGTGTATGTGTGTGTCTGTGTGTGCATGTTTCTGTGTGTCTATGTGTGTGTGTGTCTGTGTTATGTGGGTGGGGTGTCTTTATGTCTGCATGTCTGTGTTTGTGTGTGCATGTTCGTGTGTGTGTCTGTGTGTATTTGCCTCTGTGTATGTGTGAGTGGGTCTGTGTGCGAGTCTGTGCTTATGTGTGTGTGTCTGCATGTGTGTGTGTCTGCATGTGTGCACGTGCATGCATGTGTATGTTTAGTTTCTATGTGTGTGCGTCTGTGTGTGTGTCTGTCCATGTGCGTGTTTTCTGCATGTGCGTCTATGTATGTGTGTGCATTTGTATGTGCGTGTGTATATGTCCGTGTGTGTGAATGTGTTTGTGTGCTGTGTGTGTGTATGTGTCTGTGTGTGTTTTTCTTTGTGTTCGTGTGTGTGGATGTTTGGAACCCATCACCACAGGGAGAGCGAGAGAGGAACAACAGCAGAGGATTTAAAAGGACTGTCATGGAACAGAATAACTGGCAGGGTCCAGCTGACCTGAGTTGACTCTCTACTGTACACTAGGTGTGTTATAAAGTCACTAAGCACCAGAGACAGAGTTTGAAATAGAACTGATTTATTTGTCTCAGATTCAGAATTTTAAGCTCCAGTCCCATTAAAGGTGAATGCTGCAGAAGACTCTCCTCCCATGCCCAGTGACCAGGATGCAAAACTGTGTGTGTGATGCACCATCAATAACTCTCAGAGACGGGAGGCGAGATATAGGCTTTTATTGGCTGGAAGAAAGAACAAGCAGCAAATGACCACCACACTACATCCTGGAGACTGTGGCCGGGGCGGTGTCTCCAATTGCCTTTATACCGGGGTCAGTGGGAGGGGCCACAGGAGCAGTCAGCAGGGGTGGGGGGCGTGTCCAGACAGGTATATGTAGTTCACCACAGTGTGGTGAGCAGCAGCAATAATTGCAGAGTTCAGCACCTACAGTCACTCTCAAAGTTGCATTCATCAATGGTGATGGACAAATATGCAGCATGCAGCTTATTGAAACTTTTTCCCCAGTGTGAAGCCCCTAGTGTGTCGCAAGGTTAGATTACTGAGTGAATCCTTCCCACATTAACAGCAGGCGAACAACCCAGTGTGAACTCAATGATGTGCATTTGAAGAAGATGGCTGAGAGAATCTCTTCCCTTATTTAAGAGATAAACTGGATCAAACAATGTTAATACCAAAACCTAATGAAATAGAAACTTTATTTCAAAAAGGAACAATTTTAAAACTGACTTCTTGTATGTATAATTTGATTCAAAAACAGACAATTAAACAAGGAATTCATAAGTCAAAAATGGGAAACTGATTTGAACATTAAAATTGATGAAACAAGTTGGTCAAGACAATACAATAAATGTCTGACTTAGATTAGTACAATTTTTTACATCAATTATATATTACACCACAAAAAAAAATAGATTAAACCCAAAGGGAATCTCTTCCCAAAGTCTGAGCAGGTGATTTGTCTCTAACCAGTGTAAATTCCCTGGTTTCTCAGTAGATGAAATGACCACATGAATCCCTTCCCACGTTCACAACAGGTGAACAGCCTCTCCCCATTGTGAACTCAATGATGCACATTTGGTGGAATATGGCTCAGAGAATCTCTTCCCTAAAACTGCTTCTCCCCACTGTGAACTGACTGGTGTCTCCGTAGATGCCATGACTGAGTGAATCCTTTCCCACAGACTGGGCAGGTGAATGGCCTCTCCCCACTGTGAACTGACTTGTGTCTCTTTAGGTCAGATGATTGAATGAATCCCTTCCCACAGTCTGGGCAAGTGAACGGCTTCTCCCCAGTATGAACCGACTGGTGTCTCTTTACGTTAGTTGACTGAGTGAAACCCTTTCCACAGTCTGGGCAGGTGAACGGCCACTCCCCACTGTGAATTGACTGGTGTCTCTTTAGGTTGGTTGACTGAGTGAAAGCCTTCCCACAGTCTGGGCAAGTGAACGGCTTCTCCCCAGTATGAACCGACTGGTGTCTCTTTAGGTCAGATGACTGAGTGAAACCCTTTCCACAGTCTGGGCAAGTGAACGGCCTCTCCCCACTGTGAACTGACTGGTGTCTCAGTAGGTGAGATGATTTTGTGAATCCCTTCCCACATTCTGAGCAGGTGAACCGCCACTCCCCAGTGTTATCTCGCTGGTGAGCCATTAGGTCAGATGACCGAGTGAATCCTACCCCACAAATTCAGCAAATGACCAGCCTCTCTCTACTGTGAAATGACCGGTGTGTCCACAGGTGGGATGACCAACTGAATCCCTTCTCATACACAGAACAGGTGAATGGCTTTGTCCCAGTGTGAACCTTCAGTTGAGATGACAGAGTGAGTCTGAGCAGATGAATAGGTTCCCCCCTGTGTAAAATGACAGGCGTGCCAGTCGGCCAGATGATCCGAGTGAATCCCTCCCCACAGTCTCAGCAGGAATGATGGTCCAGTGTAGCCCTTGCTCCACTTCTTAAATATCTGGACAGAGACAGCAAAACTGGCGTGTTGTATTCGAGATTCCTGTAGACAAATTCCTTGTTACTTTCACCTATAAAAAGATTACAAAATCCATCAATGTGTGGACAACATTTCAGATGAGATCACTTCAGTTGCCAAGGTGTGATCTGACATTACAATTACACTGTTACAGCAAGATTCAACCCAAGTTGGAGAGAAAAATCATCTTCTAACTAGGCACAGAGTTGGTATATGGAATGACCATCAAACTCTCTGATGCTCTTCCTGTCTCTATAAGAATGGGGCATTTCTACCGTCTCCAATCTGTGACTTGGCTCAGTTTGACTCTCTCCATTGGCATTATTCACTCTTCCCACTGAGCTGCATATGTGCCTGACTGCACCTTAACTGAAACACTCTCATGCAAATAGCCTTTGTTGATGTGCAACTGGGATTTTCTTTTATGTACTGTTAATTTAAAGTGCCACAGTTTTAACGCCATGTAAATATCTCCTACGCAGATGTATGGTTGGTCTGCACAACTGTTAAAAGGAATTAGAGTGATTATTATTATTACTTAAGGTCCTTGTCAGAGTCATAGGAAAGTTCAACACAGAAACAGACCCTTTGGCCCATCTAGTTAGTGCCGAGTTATTTAAACTTTCTACTCCCATACCCCTACCATCCAGGTACCTATACAAAACTCTTAACATGTTGCAATTAAGCTCACTTTCCTAATGATTTCCTCGAGAGACTCTATAAGATTGGTTAGACATGACCTACTGTGCATAAAGCCAAGCTGTGTAACCTTAATCAGTCCACGTCTGTCCAAATACTTATATATCCAGTTCCTGCACACACCTTCCAATAACTTTCCCCCTACTGATGTCAAGCTCACCAACGTATAATTTCCTAGTTTATTTTAGAGCCTTTCCTTAACAGCAGAACAACATCGGCTGTCCTCCGATCCTCCAGTACCTCAGCTGTCACTGAGAATGATTTAAGTATCTGTGCTTGGGCCCCGACAATTTCTGCACTTCTCTTCTGCAGGGTGATAGGAAACAGCTTGTCAGGCCCTGGGGATTTATCCATGCTAATTTGCATAAAGTCAGCAAACACCCCCACCTCTGTGATCTGTACAGGGTCCATGAAGTTAATGCTGCTTTGCCTCATTTCTGTAGACTCTGTGACCATCTCCTGAGTAAATACAGATGCAGAAATAATATTGAAAATCTCCCCCATATATTTTGTCTCCTCATAAGGATTACCATTCTGATCTTCCAGAGGATTAATTTTTTCCCTTGCAATCTTTTTGCTCTTAACACATCTGCAGAATCCCCGAGGATTCTCCTTCACCTTGTGTTCTGGGGCAACCTCAAGCCTTCTTTTATTTCTTTCATAAGTGTTCACTTGAATTTCCTGTACTTCATAAGTGCCCCATTTGTTCCTATTTGCCTGAACCTGGTATGCACCTCCTTTTTATTGATCTAGGAGATGAAAGCCAAAGGGGTGATAGAGCTGCATGGTGGGAGGTGGGGGTAGAGAAGGGTTAAACTAAAGTTGCAGGGGGAATTGGAGCCTGAATAACAGAACAGATAGTGGCGGGGTTGTGGAGGTAGATGTTGTTCAGTACTCAGACAAAGTCAGAATGAGAACGTTGAGCATGGTGCAGTGTATATGCTGAACCCTGTATATTTCAAAACAAGGAGCAGCGAAGGAAAGGTGGATGTGTTCAGGGCGTGGATCAACACCTGGAATTATGACACTAGGGTCTAGCAACTGTGGACTGGGTCAGGCTGCTTTGTGGCAAAGGTGTGCTTGGTAAATGGGAGGCCTTCAAAGTGGAATTTTGAAAGTACAAAGCGGGTACGTGCTTGTCAGAATAAACGGTAAAGATAGAAATTGATTTCTGTAGGGAACCTTGGATTTTAAGAGAGATTGAGACTCTGGTGAAGTACAAAATGGAGTTGTACAGAGGGACCAATATCCTTGCTGGGAGGTTTGTTAGTGCTATTGGGGAGGGTTTAAACTACATTTGCAGGGGGATGGGAACAGAGCAGATAGTGGAGGAGGGGTGAAAATAAATGATGTTAAAAATTCATGCAAAGTCACAAATAGAAGGTTTGTGTGTGGTGGTAATAATCTTCTGAGGTGTGTCTATTTCAATGCGAGGAGTATTGTGGGGAAGGCAGATGAGCTGAGGGTGTGGATTGACTCATGGAATTATGACATTATAGCCATTAGTGAAACCTGGCTACAGGAGGGGCCGGACTGGCAGCTCAATGTTCCAGGGTTCTGGTGCTTCAGATGTGATAGAGGCAGAGGGATTAAGGGTGGGGTGTGGTGACATTGCTAGTCAGGGAAAATGTTACAGCAATGCTCAGGCAGGACAGATTAGAGGGCTTGTCTACCGACGCCATATGGGTGGAGCTGAGAAACAGGAAAGGTATGACAGCATTAATGGGGTTGTATTATAGACCACCCAACAGTCAGCAAGAATTGGAGAAGCAAATCTGCAGAGAGATAGCAGACAACTGCAGGAAACATAAAGTTGTGATAGTAGGGGATTTTAATTTTCCACATATTGATTGGGACTCCCATACTGTTAAAGGTCGAGACGGGTTAGAGTTTGTAAAATGTGTTCAGGAAAGTTTTCTAAATCAATATATAGAGGTACCAGCTAGAGAGGATGCAATATTAGATCTCCTATTAGGAAATGAGTTAGGACAGGTGACGGAAGTGTGTGTAGGGGAACACTTTGGTTCCAGTGATCATAAAGTCATTAATTTCAACTTGATCATAGATAAAGATAGATCTGGTCCTCGGGTTGAGGTTCTAAACTGGAAAAAGGCCAAATTTGAAGAAATGAGAAAGGATCTAAAAAGCGTGAACTGGGACAGGTTGTTCTCTGGCAAGGATGTGATTGGTAAGTGGGAGGCCTTCAAAGGAGAGATTTTGAGAGTGCAGAGTTTGTATATTCCTGTCAGGATTAAAGGCAAAGTGAATAAGAATAAGGAACCTTGATTCTCCGGGGATATTGGAACTCTGACGAAGAAGAAGAGAGAGATGTATAACACGTATAGGCCACAGGGAGCAAATAAGGTGCTTGAAGAGTATAGAAAGTGCGAAAAAGTAATTAAGAAAGAAATAAGGAGGGCTAAAAGAAGACATGAGGTAGCTTTGGCAGTCAAGGTGAAGGATAATCCAAAGAGCTTCTACAGGTATATTAAGAGCAAAAGGATAGTAAGGGATAAAATTGGTCCTCTTGAAGATCAGAGTGGTCGGCTATGTATGGAACCAAAAGAAACGGGGGAGACCTTAAATGGGTTTTTGCATCTGTATTTACTAAGGAAACTGGCATGGAGTCTATGGAAATAAGGCAAACAGGTAGTGAGGTCATGGAAGCTGTACAGATTGAAGAGGAGGAGGTGCTTGCTGTCTTGAGATAAATCTGAGTGGATAAATCCCCAGGACCTGACAGGGTATTCCCTCAAAACTTGAAGGAGACTGGTGTTGAAATTGCAGGGGCCCTGGCCCCTATTTAAATATTTAAATGTTGGTATCTGCAGGTGAGGTGCCAGAGGATTGGAGGATAGCTCATGTTGTTCCGTTGTTTAAAAAAAGGCTCTGAAAGTAATCAGGGAAATTGTAGGCTGGTAAAGTTGACCTCAGTCGTAGGTAAATTATTATAAGGAGTACTAAGAGATAGGATCTCCAAGTATTTGGATAGACAGGGACTTATTAGGAAGATGTGCGTGGTAGGTCATGTTTAACCAATCTATTAGAATTTTTATTTTTTTATTTTATTTATTTAGAGATACAGCACAGTAACAGGCCTTTCCTTTACATCTATCATCTACTTGTAAACCTGCTGGCTCATCCTCAGCTCTTATCATCCTGTTTCGAGGAGGTTACCAGGAAAGTGGATGAGGGGAAGGCAGTGGATGTTGTCTACATGGACTTCAGTAAGGCCTTTGACAAGGTCCCAAATGGGAGGTTAGTTAGAAAGATTCAGTCACTAGGTATACATGGTGAGGTAGTAAATTGGATTAGACATTGGCTCAATGGGAGAAGTCAGAGAGTGGTAGTGGAGGATTGCTTCTCTGAGTGGAGGCCTGTGACTAGTGGTGTACCACAGGGATCAGTGCTGGGTCCATTGTTATTTGTCATCTATATCAATGATCTGGATGATAATGTGGCAAATTGGATCAGCAAATTTGCTGATGATACAAAGATTGGAGATGTAGTGGACAGTGAGGAAGGTTTTCAAGGTCACAAGTAGATAAGGTTGTAAAGAGAGCTTTTGGTACATTGGCCTTTATAAATCAAAGTATTGAGTGTAAGAGTTGGAATGTAATGGTGAGGTTGTATAAGACATTGGTGAGGCCGAATTTGGAGTATTGTGTGCAGTTTCGGTCACCGAATTACAGGAAAGATATTAATAAGGTTGAAAAGTTGTGGAGAAGGTTTACAAGGGAAAAAACGAGGACATGGGTTAAGGGTGAAGGGGAAAAGGTTAAAGGGAACATTGGGGGGGGCTTCTTCACACAGAGAGTGGTGGGAGTGTGGAATGAGCTGTCAGATGAAGTGGTAAATGTATGCTCACTTTTAACATTTAAGAAACACTTGGACAGGATGAGAGGTGTATGGAGGCATATGGTCCACTTGCAGGTCAGTGGACTAGGCAGAAAAATAGTTCGGCACAGCCAAGAAGGTCTGAAGGGCCTGTTTCTATGCTGTAATGTTCTATGGTTCTAAGGATCTGGGGTTGAGAGGGTGAACAGCTTTAAGTTCGTCAGCATAAACATCATGAAGGATCTCACGTGGTCTGAACATACCGGCTGTGTTGTGAAAAGAGCACAGCAGCACCTCTTTCACTTCAGATGGTGAAAGAAGTTTGGGATGGGGCCCCAAATCCTACGACCTTTCACAGGGACACAATTGAGAGCATCCTGACTGGCTGCATCAGTGCCTGGTATGAGAACTGTACTTCCCTCAATCGCAGGACTCTGCAGAGAATGGTGCGGACAGCCCAGTACATCTGTAGATGTGAACTTCCCACTATTGAGGACATTTACAGAGACAGGTGTGTAAAAAGGGCCCAAACGATCTTGGGGACCCAATTCACCACAACCACAAACTGTTCCTGCGGCTGCCGTCCAGGAAACGGTTCCACAGCAAAAGAACCAACAGGCTCCGGGACATCATCTGCTACCAGGCCATCAGACTGATTAATTCATGCTGATACAATTGCATTTCTATGTTATATTGACTGTCCTATGTACAAACTATTTATTATAAGTTACTATAAATTACACATTTCACATTTAGATGGCGACATAACGTATATATTTCTACTCATGTATATGAAGGATGTATGTAATAAACTCAATTCAATTCAATTCAGTTCACCCTCTCCACCATCTGTTCTGACATTCTGGCTCCCATTCCCTCCTCCAACTTATTTTAACCACATCAACCCCTCCCCCTGCACTAACACTAGCAAGCCTTACCACTAGGATATTAGTCCCCTCTTGTTCCGTTCCCCTAACTAACGAATCCCCTATCACCCCTTTGACTTTCCTCTGCCAGATAATCCCCACCAACCGTTTCTAAAGTGGTCCACCTGTTGTTGTGCGGGATAGCAACAAGAGTACTCTGCGATGGCTATTTCACCTCATTCCCCTTCCTGACTCTCACCCAGTTTCCTGTGTCCTGCACCTTGGGTGTATCTCACCTCTCTGCATGTCATATCTATCACCCCCTCCAACTCCTGTATGATCCGGATTTCATCCATTTCAAGTTCTAGCTCCTTAAACTGCAGGGTTACAAGGTGCAGCTGGATGCACATTTTGTATGTGAGGGCATGAGGCACACAGGAGGTCTCCCCACCTTTCCACCAATGTTCCCAGTGTGTAATGTCTAGTGTGCACATAAAGCTTGTACTGTGCATTCTTTAACCCAGTAACAAAGTGTGCACAGTGAATTTTATAAACAGAGGTATTCATTTTAACAGATAGCAAATCACCGTCAATAAGAACTTATATCTTCTCTGGGTTTGATCAAGTTCATCTACACTCTCACACAGCCTCTGTAGCAGGCTTGTAGCAGGTAATGAAGAATTTTCTCGCCAGAGCTTTTGCACTCCATCCATATGTGGTTTGCTTGCCAAATGACACTTAAAAAGTCATATTTCCAATTATCTCTCCACCTCTTCGCAGTTGCAAATTCTCCAACAATTTTTGCATCACCACAATACACACAGGTAACAACAGCTTCTGTGTTGTACATAAATATTTCACCTGAACCCTCCCCAAATGACTAACGACGATGAACTCGTTGATGGCAATGCCAATGAATATAAAGAGAAGGGCAGTAGTTGGTCTCACTGGAGTCCGGCACATTTGTGATGTAAAAGCTACTTGATGCCCAGGATAAAAGTGTTTGATATCATTATGTACCCAGAAAGAGTGGGTCAAAACATGTTCTCACCAGTAGAAAAGCCCAGAACAAGAGGAGGTAGAACAAGCAACACACACAAAATGCTGGAGGAACTCAGCAGGCCAGGCAGCATCTATGGAAAAGAGTACTAATGTTGAGTTCATAGTCATAGTCCATAGCAGGGGTATTCCCTTCTGCCTCCGGCGTGAGATGACGAGTCTATCGGGACCCTGAGGCCTTGTGGAAACTGTGTGCTGGTTTCTTTCGAACTTATAGTCTCTTAACATCTTTGGACTATTTTTACCGTGCCCATGGTCTGTTTTTTTTTTGATCAATTATGGTATTGTTTGCATTGGGTTTTTTTGTTTTTTTTCAAATAATTTTTATTGAATTTTCAAATAATAACTGAGAGAAAAAAATTGTCAACTCTTCCCCCCTCCTCCCTAACATCCCGATATAAGAAAAGAAAAAGAAAAAGAAAAAAGAAAGAAAGAATGCCTGGATATCAGAAGATCCCCACATGCTCCACGGAGTTCATAATAACTTTAGTATATATATTTATTTCTTTCCCCAAATAACCAATTTGGGGAAATAACCAATAATCAATAATAACCAAATTACCAATAATCTTCGGAGCACCTATCTATTTAATCCTGTCTCTTGTAAATAAGGGCGCCAAATTTCCAAAAATTTTTCATATTTATCTCTTGAATTGTAAGTAATTTTTTCAAGTGGAATACAGCTGGAAATTTCATCCTTCCAATGATTCATACTTAAGTATGAATCCGATTTCCAAGTAACTTCAATCGCCTTTTTGGCTACTGCCAGTGCATTTTTTATAAATTCTTTCTGATATTTATTCAATTTGGGTTTCGGTTTTATCCCTTCAATATCACCTAATAAAAATAATATTGGGTTATGCAGAAGTTGTGTTCCAATAATTTGTTCCAGTAAAACTCTTAAATTTGTCCAAAAAGGTTGAATTTTAGAACAAGACCAAGTAGAATGTAAAAAAGTACCAATTTCTTGGTTACATCGGAAACACTGATTGGATAAATTTGGGTTTAATTTATTTATTTTTTGTGGTGTAAATATAATAGATGTAAAAAGTTATATTGCACTAATCTTAACCGGACATTTATTGTATTTGTCATACTCTCAAGACATAGCCTTGATCAATTTGTTTCTTCAATTTTAATATTCAAGTCATTTTCCCATTTTTGTCTTGACTTATGAATTCCTTGTTTAATTGCCTGTTTTTGAATCAAACTATACATACAAGAAATAAATTTTTTAGTTTTTCTTTTTTGAATTAAAATTTCTATTTCATTAGATTTTGGCAATAACATTGTTTGATCCAATTTTTCTCTTAAATAAGCCCATAATTGGAAGTAACAAAAAAGAGTGTTGTTTGATATTTTATATTTATTCGTTAATTGATCAAATGACATTAATATACCTGCTTCAAAACAATCTCCTATATATCTAATCCCTTTTTGAAACCAATTATATAAAAGTTGATTATCCATTGTAAAAGGAATAAGTCTATTTTGAATTAAAGCTCTCTTTGCTAATAAAGAATTCCTTATTTTATCATTAACATTTATTTTATTCCATAAATCAATCACATGTTTTAATATAGGAGATTCTTTCTTTTCCCATATCTATTTAGATTCCTATTTATATATAAAATCTTCTGGTATATTTTCTCCTATTTTAACTAATTCTATTCTAATCCATGCCGATTTATCTTCATCAAAAAAAGATGCAATAAATATAAGTTGATTTGCTTTATAATAATTCTTAAAATTTGGAAGTTGTAACCCTCCTAGATCAAATTTCCATGTCAATTTTTCCAACGATATTCTTGACATCTTACCTTTCCAAAGGAATTTCCTCACATATTTGTTTAACTTTTGAAAAAACTTCTGCGGTAATTGTATTGGTAGTGTTTGGAATAAATATTGTAATCTAGGGAATATATTCATTTTTATGGTCTTATTAATGTTATTGGTAATATCATCCATTTATCAAGATCTTCTTGAGTTTTTTTCAATAATGGTAAATAATTTAATTTATATAAGTTCTTTATATCATTATCAGTTCTATACCTAAATATTTTATACCGTTTATTGGCCATCTAAATTGACTTATTAATCAACATTGACTATAATCTCCTTTAGTAAGGGGTAAAATTTCAGTTTTATCCCAATTTATTTTGTACCCTGATATTTTCCCATATTCTTCCAATCTAGAAGATAATTTACGCAACAAAAGTAATGGGTTTGTTAAATAAAGCAGAACATCATCAGCAAATAAATTAATCTTGTATTCCTCCTGGTTAACTCTGAAACCCTTAATATCAGGGTCCATTCTAATTAATTCAGCTAGTGGTTCTATTGCCAACACGAATAAAGCAGGTGATAATGGACAACCTTGTCTAGTTGACCTTGTTAACTGAAATGATGTTGAAATTTGGCCATTTGTCACCACTTTAGCGTTGGGATTAATATTTAAGGTTTTACTCCATTTTATAAAGGATACTCCTAATCCATATTTTTCCAATACCTTAAATAAAAAAATCCCATTCCAATCTATCAAATGCTTTTTCTGCATCTAAGGCAACTACCACACTCATTTCCTCTCTCTTTTGTGCCAAATGAATTATGCTAAGTAACCGGGTTACATTATCTGCCGATTGTCTGTTTTTAATAAATCCTGTTTGGTCCATATGTATTAATTTTGGTAAGTATTTAGATAATCTGTTAGATAAAATCTTTGCTATTATTGTATAGTCGGTGTTTAACAAAGAAATAGGTCTATATGATGTTGGCTTTAAAAGATCTCTGTCTTTTTTTGGCAATACTATTAAAATCGCTGTCAAAAAAGATTCTGGAAGTTTATGCGTTCTTTCTGCTTGGTGTATTAGCTCCATAAAAGGAGGAATTAATAAATCTTTAAACATTTTATAAAATTCGGGTGGAAAACCATCTTCTCCTGGGGATTTATTACTTTGTAATGATCCTAGAGCTTCTTCGACCTCTTTTAATGTAAAAGGCACATCTAATCCCTTCTGTTCTTCCGAATTCAATTTTGGAAGAGTTATTTGTGATAAAAATCTTTCTATCTTGACATTATCCTTTTTTGATTCTGATTTATACAGTTCGGAATAAAAATTCTTAGAAGTTTCATTAATTTCTAAAGGTTTATAAGTAATTTTATTTACTCTTGTTCGAATTGCATTTATCATTTTAGAAGTCTAGTCTGTTTTTAACTGCCAAGCAAGAACCTTATGTGATCTTTCACCTACTTCATAATATCTCTGTTTAGTTCTCATAATTGCTTTTTCTGTTCGGTGTATTATATTGTAACTTCTTGTTAACAAGTTGTCTTCATTTTTCTTCTGTCATATATCTTTGAGATTCTTTTTCTAATTTTGTAATCTCTTTTTCCAATTGATCTATTTCTATCATATATTCCTTAATTTTAGAAGTATAACTTATTATCTGGCCTCTCAAATATGCCTTCATCGCTTCCCATAATATAAATTTATCATCAACTGAATGTGAGTTTGAGTCTAAAAAAAACTGAATCTGTTTTTTCATAAAATCACAAAAATCTTGATGTTTTAATAACATTGAATTAAATCTCCATCTGTAAATCGGTTCCTCCTTATCCATCATTATCATTGTCATTATCAAGGAGAATGATCTGACAATATTCTTGCTTTATATTCCATATTTTGTCTTGAATATTTGTTGTTAATAGGAAAAAACCTATCCTTGAATAAGTTTTATGTCTATTTGAATAAAATGAATAATCTCTTTTTCTTGGGTTAATTCTTCTCCATATATCAATCAAATTTAAATCTTTCATCAATGATAGAGTTAATTTTGCTACTTTTGATTTTGTAACAACCTTTGTTGACCTATCTAAAACTGGGTCTAAACAAAAGTTAAAGTCTCCACCTATTAATATTTTGTCATGTGCATCAGCCAAATTCAAAAAGACCTCCCGTATAAATTTTACATCATTTTCATTTGGTGCATAAATATTCATAAGAGTTCTGAAAAAAAATTGACTATGTATAATTACATATCTCCCCACTGAATCAATTAATACATTTTGTATTTTAATTGGTAAATTTTTATTAACCAAAATTGCAACTCCTCTCGCCTTTGAGTTAAATGAAGCCACAATAACATTTCAAACCCAATCTCTTTTTAATTTCTGATGTTCTATCTCTGTTAAATGTGTTTCTTGTATAAAAACTATATCTCTTTTCATTTTCTTAATGTATGCTAAAATTCTTTTTCTTTTCACCGGTCCGTTAAGCCCATTAACATTAAAACTTAAAAAATTCAGTAAATTGGTCATTATTTTTAATTGGGTTACTCCAATCTATAATAATACCTAATCTTTCAACTTTCGTGGTACCTTGGGGAATCTTTTTAAAATTCTCCATGTTGCTATGTATCTCCCCTCCGATCATCCAGGCAGAAAGATAGAAGAAAAATAGATTATAAGATAGATTATAAAGAAAAAAACAAAATACCCCCCTACTAATGTTGTGGGTAAAAAAGAACACAACATTACCCCCCACTATTGTGCGGGTCATGGCAATCGCCATGATTACACATGTGAATCCCGTAGCAATTGATCCGAAGTTCCCCCAGCTCCTCCGTAATATGAAAAAGATAAAAAAATTAGATAAAAATAAGATAAAAAAATTACTACTCTCAATTAATATTTCTAAGATTTTGCCTTTCTCCCCCTGTATCATCATTAAATGTCCATCAATTCCATTCACTGTCCCTGTCTTCATCTTTAATCCATCACGCTTGGAAGCCTTTATGTGTAGTTAGCGAATATCTGGGAGTTTTTGTGCGAACTCTTCTGCTTCTTGATAATCAGTAAAATATTGTTTGCACTGTTGTAACTATGTGGTTTTGTGCGGGTCTTGTAGCTTTAGTTTTTGATCTTGTTTTGTCTGGTGGATTTGGAGCTTCTTTCCGGGGAACGCGCCAGACGGTAGCGCGATATTAATACACAGCAGCCTCTCCGGACTCTGGATTGGGGATTGCCAAACGTTACGTGGATTCTCTGGTGTGGTCTGTTTTGTCGTGAGCTTTTGTGATATCATTCTGGGGGAACGTTGTCTCATTTTTTAACTACATTGCATTTGTGGTTTCTAAATGACAATAAATTCAATCTGAACTGAACTGAGGTGAGACCCTCCTGTCCCCGCCGGGGCAAACATCTTGTCCACCCCCTCTCACGCTATCTTCATCTTTTCAATAAAATCCCCCCACTTCTTCTGCCCGGATCCCTCCCTCACACCCCGGGGAGCCGATGGGCCGAGCGGTCTCCTCCTACCTCTCAGCGATACATCAGACTCCGGCCGCGGGAGACGCTATACAAACGCCCCGACTTCCCTCGGAGGGAAATGGAAATGAACCAAAAAGCGGGCTTTTACTTTGAGAATTTCTTCCGCTCTGATGGGGAGTTCGACATCAGAGTGGGAGATGCTCTCAGCGGGGGTAACACCCTCTCGGCCTGTCTGCCCCCGACTCTGGTTGTAACCAGTGATTGATGGCGCTTCAGACGCTGCTCCTGACTCCTCTCCTGTCAGCGGTGGAAGAGGGGGAGCTCACGTGATCGGTGGCCGTTAAACCGACCGAGCTCGAGCTCACCAGCGCGCGGGTGACGTGGGACACCGCGCTCGTGAGGGCGGAGGCCGGGTGGGGAGCCCATGTGTGACGTCACCTGAGGGAAGAGCGCTTCTGTTTGAAGACACTCTGATGGTCGTTTCTTATGATGTCGGTGGGACAACGTCACGGAATGCGGTTACGTGTCCGGCTGGGCCGCGTTGCTGGTGGAGTGGGCAGCCTGGCGCTTGTCTCGATTCGGGTCACACCACCAGCATTGCCAGCGGGCTCCACAACAGAAATCCCTGCAGTCTTTGTCCCTGGTAAACTCAACACCCCAGATACCCCTTCCCCTCAGAGTCAGGGGATCATTCAGACAGCTGATCGCTGAGAGGCATTATATTTATTGGTCATTAATGTTCACCCAGATTCGTTTGGACAGATTTGATGTGGGGTTCGGGGTGTCACAGTGAAAGGGCCGCAAGGCCGAACCTTCTCCGTTGTCCAAACACCCTTCCAAGTGAGGCGTCACTTCACCTGTGAAGCTTCCAGGGTCCCCCATTCTTCCGCTGCTCCCGATGTGGCCGCCTCCACACTGGTGCCACCAACTGTGGGGGAGAGTTTTTTTTGGGTGGGGTCAATGTTGTGCGGGGGGTGGGGTGGGTTCGATGTCTCTCTCTGATCGACTTTCATGCTCTTTCTTTGTTTCGTGGCTCTCTGGAGAACAAAAAACTCAGAGTTGTTTATAAATACCTGCTTTGATGATAAATTAACCTTTCAACTATCCGCTCCGCACGGGACTTCACGGTGTAAAACATTCCCGACGTGTCAACCCATCGCCTGCTCTTGTGCCAAGGTGAGGCCATCCTCAGGGTCCAGGATCAGCTCCTTACATTCGTCTGGGTACCCTCCAACCTGATGGCATGAATAAATCTCCCCTACACTCCCTCTGTTCCTCTCTGACCTTTCAAGTCCTCTCACCTGCTTATCACTTCTCTCTGGGTCCACTGCTCCATCCCTTTCTCCTATTCCCCACCCTCCTCTCCTATTAGATTCTATTTTCTTCTGCTCTCGAGCTTCCCACTTACCTGGCTTCACCTATCACCTTCCAGCGAGGCATTTCCTCGCCTGCCCCGAGTTTATTCAGATATTTCCCCCATTCCATCTCGGTCCTGAAGGAGGGTTTGACTGGAATCGTCGACTGTTGACTCTTCGGTAGAGGCTGCCCAGCCTGCCGAGTTGCGCCAGCATCTTGTGTGTGTTGCTCTGGATTTTGCGGCCTAGGTTGGAAGGCCTAAAGGTTAGAAGCTCTCGTTACAAGTACATGCAGTTCAACTCTTTGAGCGATTATGCAGAAAGTCTGAAGTTAATAATTTTGGGGCATTTCTGTTTCAGATAACTGAAAATTGCTAGGTTTTCTAAAATTGACTCTTTCCACCTCAGGCCACGAACTTAGCAACCACCCCTCGTATGTCAAAACCAACTTTGTGTACCTGCTCATTTCATGTACTGGACAACTTCCTTGCCCCATTCATGTAATGAGCAGGTACACAAATTGCGTGTGACTTATATTTATATGAATAGAGCTTCTTATAATGTCAGGCACCAAACCAAGATGAAAGAGATATATGAATCCTAGAGCTCCACAGAAATACAGTGACAGTTAAGACGTTAACAAGATTACAGCCTATCCCTACATTTCAGTGTATAACTGGTACAATAAAACATATTATACAATTTAATAATGAGACAATTTATTGCAAGGTTGCACTCACTAATTATCATAGAATATAATTATCAAGCAAGTAATGTAATTTGCTTAGAAGCCACACCGTCTCCGGGTCTTGTGGTCGTCCCTCCTTTCGCCCTTGAGCCCAATCAGTCACACCTGTGGATCACCGTGGCTTGTTGGGGCTCAAGGAGGCGACCCTGATGCCCATCGGCTGGCGGTGTATATGGGGGGATCTGGGACTGAGTGCAGTTGGGGGTTGTCCTGCCTATCCTGTTCCTCCGGTTGCCCTGGCTTGGAGATCCCCTCGTTAAAGACGAGTTCTTCGAGTAAGTCTGGCAGTCACCCTGGACCAAGTTCTCTTCCTATCCCTTGCCTCCGTCGGACAAGCCTAGCCAGACTGCCATTGTCCGGTGGGGGACTCTGCCCCTTTCCATCCCTCGCTGGTGATGGGTCGTGCCCCGCGAACTACCCAGATGCCCCGTGACCTGCTCAGTCCCCCGTGTTCCTGCCTGGGAGGTCCGGACCCTGCTCAAGAGTTATGTGGCGCGATCAGTGAACTAGACCCTGCCTGAACTCCGGGATCCTCCTGCCTGCCTGAACTCTAAGACTGTCCCGGAACCCCAGAATCACCTTGAACATCACGGCCCTCACGCACACCATGGTCTCCACGTCTTGTCTATCGTTTAATTGTTCCCGTCCTGCCCCTATACTTCAGTGCCTGCGTCCTGCACTTGGGTCCAGTCTCCTGTCCCCTTCTGACAACAGCAGGGCCCACAGCACTTAGCGGTGTTCCTAAGCAGGTACAGTATAAAAATAACAGAAAGAAAGCAGATAAGTGTTTTACACTTTTAGCCACCTAAGCTGGAACCAAGTAATCAAGTATGAAAAAAGAACGTCTGATGAACTATTGCTAAAGCCACGAATATTGCTGAATATTAGTATCAAAAGCGGTAGGTTGGCAACTCTGCCTCGTACCGTTTCTCTCGCAGAAATGGTTGGACAGGAAGTGTACCTGTGTGTCGATACTCATAATATCCTCACACGTCGGGTATTAAATGGTTAGACCAATACAGATCCTGTTTAGTCTTTAAATATATAAAATATTAAAGAAGCTTGAATCTTTACATAAATTATTATCGTATCTATACGAATAAAAATATCGTATTTTGGAAGTGACAAATGTTAACGACCGGAGAGAGAGGCCATGGAGAAGTACATCAGCGAGTCCCTCGCGACGGGCATGACCAAACCTTTATCTTCCCCGGTAGACAAGGGTTTCTTCTTTGTAGAAAAGGACAGGTCACTTCGCCCTTGTATCGACTACCGAGGCCTAAATAATATAACAGTTAAGAACAAGTACCCTCTACCCCTCATGAGTTCGGTGTTTGAACCGCTGCATGGAGCCACCATCTTCTCAAAGCTGGACCTTCGCAACGCCTACCATTTAGTCAGGATGAGGGAGTGGGACGAATGGAAGACGGCTTTCAATACACCTCTGGGCCACTTGGAATGCCGTTTGGCCTCACCAATGCTCCCGCCGTTTTCCATCCCTGATCAATGACGTACTGAGGGACTTTATCAATCGGTTCGTATTTGTTTACCTTGACGATATCCTGATATTTTGTAGCAGCCCCCAGGATCACGTACACCGTGTCCGTCAAGTCCTCCGGAGACTGTGGGAAAAGCAGTTATTTGCAAAGGCGGGGAAATGCGAGTTCCCCGGCCCCTCGGTCAGCTTCCCAGGCCATATCATCGAGAGCGGGCAGGTAAAAGCAGACCCCGAGAAGATCCGGGCCGTGGAGGAGTGGACTAGACCCACGACCCGCAAACAACTTCAACGATTCCTGCGGTTTGCAAACTTCTACCGCAGATTCATCAGAGACTGCAGTCGAGTGGCGGCCCCCTTTACCCGGCTTACCTCGCCCACCACCCTGTTTTGGCGATCAAACTAGCGCTGGAAGAATGGAGGCACTGGTTGGACGGGGAAGAACACCCGTTTGTGGTGTGGACTGGTCATTAAGAACCTGGAGTATATTCAGACCGGCGAACCATTGAACTCCCGCCAGGCCCGTTGGGCATTGTTTTTTGGACCGTTCCAGTTTATCCACGGTGCGTCCAGGATCCAAGAACGGGAAGCCGGACGCGCTCTCCCGCCAGTATGACTCCAGGGATGACACCTCCAGTCCCGAGACGATCCTCCCACTATCCTGCGTGGTGGCCACCCTCACTTGGGAGATCGAGTCCAAAGTAAAAGAAGCCCAGCGGGACGACCCCGACCCCGGCACTGGACCCGGCGATCGCCTGTATGTTGCCCATCTCCGTCAGGTCTCAGATTCTCCAATGGGGGCACACATCCCGGTTCGCCTGCCGTCCCGGGAGTGATCGGACCCTGGCTCTCCTGAGGAAGCACTTCCATGGAGGGGGACACCCGTTCCTATGTCTCGGCTTGTTCCATCTGTGCCTGGGGAAAGATCTCTCATCGACCACCGGCGGGTCTACTTCGTCCTCTACCTGTCCCTGGTCGTCCCTGGTCACACATCACCCTAGACTCCATCACCGGTCTACCCCACTCCTGCGGAAACACCACTGTCCTCACTGTGGTGGACCGATTCTCCAAGGCGGTGCACTTTGTGGCCCTCCCTAAACTCCCTTCCTCTCGAGAAACCGCAGATCTTCTCGTCCCCCACGTCTTCCGCCGCCACGGAATGCCCGTGGACATCGTCTCCGATCGAGGTCCTCAGTTCATCTCGCGGGTATGGAAGGCTTTAGGTGCATCTGTCATCCGGCTTCCACCCCCAGTCGAACGGAAAGACGGAGCGGGTCAACCAAGACCTGGAGGCGACGCTACGTTGTGTAACGGTAAACAGCCCGTCGACCTGGAGCGACCGCCTCCCGTGGGTTGAGTCCGCCCACAACTCTCGTGAGCTCGGCCATTGGAAGTGTTCCCTGGGGTGCAAACCCCCGCTCTTCCCCGCACAGGAACCGTCAGTTCAGGACCCTATTGATCGGAGACTTAAGATTTAGGAGGAAACACTCCGATCAACAAATCAAAAGAAGACAGCCGACCGACACCGGACTCCGGCGCCGGAGTACCAACCTGGGCAGATGGAGTGGTTTTCCTCCAGAGACATCCCGCTCAAACTCGCCCCTCGCTTCCTGGGACCATTCAAGGTTGCAGGGTTTATCAATCCCACAGCGGCCCGCCTAAAGCTGCCAAGGTCCACGCGCATCCACCCAACCTGTCTCAGTTAAAGCCAGTTTCCTTGTGTCCCCTGGCTGAGACTCCCACACCTACCCGTATCATCGACAACCATGCAGCACACACCATCCGAAGACTACTGGATGTGCGCCGTCGGGGCAGAGGTGTCCAATACCTGGTGGACTGGGAAGGTTACGGTCCAGAAGAGCGTTCCTGGGTCCCCCGCTCCTTTATCCTAGACCCTTCCCTCATCCAGGATTTTCATCGGGACCATCCAGACAGGCCTGGAGGATCGCCGAGAGGCTCCCGTTGGGGGAGGGGTACAGTCACGGTCCCTTCTGGCAATCGCCCACCTGGCTATTTACCCCAGGAATTGGGCCTCAATCACCTCGTTTAGTTCCCAATCATTCCCAGGTTCCAATAACGACAAACACCTGCTTTCCATCAGCAAATGCAGTATAAAAACCCCGTGACCACAACAAGGAGCTGTCAGTTCGTTGGTCGACTGGTGGGTGTGTGAGTAACCTCGTTTCATGGTTCTCAGGACTATCAGTTCTAAATCTAGCATCGTTCCTGAATTCTCCACTAAAACCAAGACTCCGGGTAAGGACTCCCTTGCCACCAATTCTGCGCTCGCTACGACCGTAACTCCTCCCGACTCGGCCTCCGCTCCCGTGTTCAGCACTTGGGTTCGTTCCACCGCCACGTCCTTGCAACACCGAATCTACACGGATTCGGCAGTGCAGTAGATACGGCAATGGCGCTGGTGAATTTGCAGATGTTCGTTAATTATCATTTAATCGTGATAGGGGTTAACTCCATACTTGTCGTCTTAGAGCTTGTCAAGACTTGGAGAAAGCAGAGCAACGTTTCGCTTTTGTTTGCATCTGCTTTCCCTGACAAATTGGGCTGTCGAGTCAACTGACTCTGAAGACTAGTGGTATTCCTTTAATAATTAGTTCTTTTCAGCAGCAGTGTAGGCTTCGTTTTCCTTTTGAGGATAAGTGCCAGGAGGGAGATCGGGGGGAGGGATGAGGGATGAATGGACAAGAGAGTCAGGTAGGGAGCGATCCCTGCGCAAAGTGGGGGGGGGAGGGAAGGAGAGGGAAAGTTGTGATTGGAGATGGGATCCCATTGGAGATGGCAGAAGTTGCGGAGAATTATGTGCTGGATACGGAGGCTGGTGGGGTGGTAGGTGAGGACAAGAGGAACCCTTTCCCTGGTAAGATGGCAGGAGGATGGGGTAAGAGCAGACATTCCTGAAATGGAGGTGATGTAGTTGAGGACAGGGTTGGCGGTGGAGGAAGGGAAGCCAGTGGCGGCGCTACGGCACCAGCAGAAATCATCTGAAATTCGACATACAAATTGCAGCTGCTTTCTGTGTATAGTTTGGAATACAGCTTGTTTCCCCAGATGATCTAGTGAAGCAGCGTCCCCAGTTACCACAGCACCCACGCAGCAATAAAGGTATAAACTCTGTGCGGGTCTAAGGTCAGATCCACTCTGCACATTCGTTCGTACCGATCTCCTGCCGTTGCCGTCCTCACTCAGGATCAGTTAAGCTGATCGAAGATCAGGCGAGGGACACACACTGTGCAGGATCCACGGCCTCACTCACCGGGCCTGGCACGTGCATTGGGGTGCATCGGTCTTTACTGAGAAAACGGCCTCATCCGGAGGAATGAGCGGCGCCTCAGCCTGAGCCTGTTTAGTTGGAAGTGACGTGCAGAGAGAGGTAACTGTGGGGTCGAGGACGGCCGCAGTTCATCGAAGGAGTAGAGGGACAGAATGGAGCGCGATTCGGAGGAGGACGTGGATGAAGCTGCTCTCACTGCCAGTGGGAATACTGCAGGACCCCGTCGGCCAGCATTGTCAGAGCACCCTTCGCAACAGTTTGGCAACCAGCAAAGGAGTTTTATTTGTGGCTGGTTTGACCTGTACTCCGGGCTGCAATATTCGATCACGAAAGATGCTACGTTCTGCTCGCATGCAGGCATTTCCCGTGCGGAGGGCACGGGTTCCATTCTGAGTCCACCTTCACTGTCACCGGTTACCGCAACTGGCGGAAAGCTACAACTTTCAAAGCCCACCGTGTAAGTGCAGCTCAAAAGTTTGCTATGGAGGCGTGGGCTAAATTCAGATTGAGAAAGCAAGACGGTTCAAGATCGGGAAATATGCCTGATAAAGGACATGCAAATTTTGTCCAAGAAAATCGTGAGTATAATATCACATTTACTGCTATTAACCCTACTGGTTTTGCTTAGGCTTCCAAGCGGTGATTCTGTTCATTTTTGTTTTAAATTCAGTAGCCGAATTAATTCAGGTATTGCATGGTCAGAGTACTATTTGTCCAACTCCTGGTAAAGCCTTGCATCTGTTGTTTGCATTATTTGACTTTAATAATAGCGGTGTATCTTTTGGCATTGTCTGTGTAATGCGGATAGCGGTGGACAGTGGGGGTTCGTGTTGTGCTTTTCAGTTGACGCTGACTCCGGGATTGGTGCGTGATTCGTGTTGTGCGCTGTGGGTCGGATGCTCTGTTGGTTTGTTTGCTTATGCTCTGTATTGTCGCCGATGCTGTTGACACTGTCACAGTTCACTTGTATATTAGATCTATCTATCAATTGCTGTTGCTTGTGAATCAACAGAGGCATTTACAGTAGGCACATAATGCTTGAATCTGACTTTTGAACGCCACGCGTCTGGCCTTGCGAATACATATTACCATACAGTACATCCCTCGGCACCATCCCTGAATAATTCAGCCCCACTGTAGCACCAGCAAGCAAAAACCTCTGGCGCCGCCAGTGAGGAAAGCCCCTTTTTTTTTTGAAAAAGATGGACATCACCTTCATTCTAGAATGAAAAGCCTCATCCGGAGAGCAGGCTCGAGGAACAACACCTTGTGTTCGTCTGGGTCCCCTCCAACCTGATGGCATGAACAATGATTTCTCAAACTTCTGGTAATGCCCCCCAAACCCCCCCTCTCCATTTCCCACCCCCATTTTCCCTCTCACACCTTAATCTCCTTGCCCGCCCATCGCCTCCTTCTGGTGCTTCTCCCCCCTTTTCTTCCACGGCCTTCTCATTTCATTTTCAGTCTTTTTTAATTAATCTTCCAACAGAAAAAAAATTACAAATCAGAGGAGAAGCAACAAAAAAATGTACCGGCAAGGTCAATGTTAAGCTGTTGTATATAAACAAGAAACCACAACCCCTCTTGGCAAATCGTAAAGAAAAAAATGGAAATTTTATTAATAAGGAGAAAAAATCCACTAAACTAACCTAAAACACAAAAAAGAAAGATTGGGCAGTCCATTTGAGGATAAAATTAGAAGAAAAGAAAACCTCCTTCTAGTCATCTCTGAAACTTCACAGATAAGGAAAATTTTTCCTTAATTTTTTTAAAATAAAAAAATTGAATCATATGAAAATACTGAATAAAGGGTCGCCAGACTTGCTCAAAGTTAAAAGATGTCAAATGTCTGGGTTCTAATTTTCTCCAAACTTAAACAGGACATAATGGAGGTGAGCCAGTTAAAAACAGTAGGCAGATTAGAATCTTTCCAGTATAACAAGATAGCTCTCCTAGCCAGTAAAGTTGAAAAGGCTATCACATGTTGAGTGGAAGCAGGAACTCTACCTGTTTCCTCTGGAATGATCCCAAAGATTGCCGAAAGTGAATTGGGTTGTAAATCCACACCTATAACTTTGGATAATATTCTAAACACATCCCTCCAGAAGTTACACAGGACCAAAACATGAGTTAGAGTAGCCACCTCAGTGTTGCATCTGTCAAAGATGGGGCTTATATTAGAAAAGATATGCACTAATTTATCTTTTGACATATGGGCCCTGTGTACTATCTTAAACTGAATTAAGGAATGACGTGCACAGATAGATGAATTATTAACTAGATAATAAATTTTACTCCATTGATCATCTGAAACTGAATGTTGAAGTTCCATTTCCCAAGTGCGTTTAACCTTATCATTAGGCGACATGTGAACATTCATTAACTGTTTATAAATAATAGCTATTATCATTTTTGAAATGGTTTAAGCTGAAAAATAGCATAAACCAAATTTGATGAATAAGTCAAAGGATAGTTCGGTAAAAAATCACATTAAAAAAATAATTCCTAACTTGTAAATATCTAAAAAAAAAAAGTGTACTAGATATCATATTTATCCATTAACTGTGAAAAAGACATTAAACAATCCTCTGAAAACAAATCTGAAAAAGTTTTTATTCCCTTACTTTTCCATATAAAAAAAAGCCTTATCCGGAGTTGATGGTTTAAAGAAAAAGTTAAAATGGATATTACTAGAGAGTGCAAAGTTATTTCATTCAAAAAATCTATGAAACTGGAACCAAATTTTTAAAGTATGTTTAACGATAGGGTTGAGAGTTTGTCTACCTATCCTGGAGAATGAAAAAGGAAGAGGAGCTCCTCATAAAGAAGCTAAAGAAAACCCCCTCACCGAATTCTCCTCCACATGTAACCATGAAGGACAGTCCTGGTTATCTATACCGTGAATCCAAAAGGTGATATAACAAATATTAATTGCCCAATAATAAAATCTAATGTTTGGTAGCACCAGTCCTCCATCTTTTTTTTATTTTTGCAATAAAGATTTGTTCACTCTGGAGATTTTTATTCCAAATGTAAGACAAGATCATGGAATATATTTTATCAAAAATATTTTTGGAACAAAAGAAGGAACTGCTTGAAATGTATATTAAAAAATTTAGGTTAAATAACCATTTTTATAGCATTAATTCGACCAATCAATGACATTGACATAGGCAACCATTTAGAAAGCGCTTGTTGAGTATATTCCATTAGAGGGGAAAAATTATACTTATATAGGCCTTTAAAATTTTTAGTAATTTTAATACCAAGGTAAGTGAAATAGTTTTAGCAATATTAAAAGGTATTTGATCATAATAATCAGAATAATTATTAATAGGAAATAGTTCACTTTTATGTAAGTTGAGTTTATATCCAGAAGAAATACTAAATTCTGTAAATAAAGATAACATAAAAGGAATAGATTACCTAGGGTCTGAAATGTAAATTAATAAATCATCCACATATAATGAAACCTTATATAATTTATCCCTTCTCTTAATACCCTGCACAGAATTAGAATCTCAAAGAGTGATAGCAAGTGGTTCTAAAACCAAATTAAATAATAAAGGACTGAGAGGACAGCCCTGATGGGTTCCTCTCCTTAATCTAAAATAAGGATACTTTTGATTATTGGTTATTATTGGTTAGAGAATTTTAAAATCTACATTCAATAAAGAGATGGGTCTATAAGATGTACATGCCAGTGGGTTTTTTCATTTTTTTAGGAATCGATGAAATTAATGTCTCATTAAAAGGCTTGAGAAGATTCCCAGAGGGTATAGAATCAGTAAAAGTTTGAAGATGTGGTATAAGCATTTCATGGAAACTCTTGTAAAACTCCACCGTGTAACCATCTGGTCCCGCAACTTTTTCCTAATTACGTAGAGGATATAGCTTCAGCTGTCTCCTCTTGTTTAACAGCTGCATCTAATATATCAACATCTTGAGCTGAAATTTTGGGTATATTTAATTTTTGCAAAGATCTATTCATAATAATAGTATTGTCAGAGGATTCAGATTTATAAAGATTAAAGTAGAAATACATAAATACCTTACTAATTTCATAAGGATCTAAGGTTTCAGTTCTGTCTGGTCTACGAATTTTTTAAATCTGTCTTCTAACCATAACCAGCCTTCAATTGACCAGCCAAAAGTTTACCTGACTTATCTCCATGTGTATAAAATAGACTTTTAGATTTAAGAATTTGCTGTTCAATGGGGAAAGGTCAGAAGAAAATCGTATTGTGATTGAAGTTCGACCCTTTCTTTATATAGGTCTTCAGTAGGTTTAACTGAATACGCTTTATCTATCTCTAATTTTATTAGTAAGCACTGACAGTTCTGCTTTAGTTTTCTTTCTTAAAGCTGCTATGAAATTATCTGTCCCCTAAGAAAAGATTTCATCATGACCCATATAACCAAGTTTGACATTTTTTCAGATGTATTAATTTCAAAAAATAGAGAAATTTGCTCCTTAATAAAACTAACAGCCAGATCCTGTAACAATACGGGGTTCAATCTCCACTGTGACATTTTCAAAAATCTATCTGAAAGCTTCGGGGTTAACTTCAAAGGCGCGTGATCTGACAGCGCAATGATGTCATACGTACACTCAACAACAAAGTGTAGCAAATGTGTGTCTAGAAAAAGGTAATCAATTCTAGAGTATTTATGATGAACATGTGGGGGGAAAAAAAGAGAAGTCTTTGTCATTAGGGTGTTTATTTCTCCAGATATCGACCAGGCCATATTCTAGCAAAAAAGAATTAATACATGCCGCCGCTTTATTAGGGAGCGACGGATTGGTTGATGACCTGTCAATCACCGGGTTCAGACAACAATTAAAGTCACCGCCCATGATCAACTTGCATTCATTCAAATTCGGTAGCTCAGAAAAAAAGCTTCTTAAAAAATTCAGAACTATCTATATTAGGTGCATATACACACACCAAAGCTACCTTTTGATTGCATAATAAACCAGTAACAATTAAATATCTTCCAATCAGATCAGTAATAATATTAAAACGTACAAAAGGGATTTTGGAGCTAATAAAAATAGATACCCCTCTAACTTTATTAGTCGATTTAAAAAATGAAATAAAGGGCCTTTCCAAGATTTGAAAAAGCTGTCCTCATCCTGTATATGATTTTCTTGCGCAAAAATAATATCTGCATTAAGTGTTCTTAATTTCTTAATTTTTTTAATGCTTAATAGGATGATTCACACCGTTCAGATTCCAAGAGATTATATTACTTTTATTAACATTCGTGTTTAAAATTTAATTTAATATTTTATAAAGAAAACTTGCACAAGTGCAGATTAATCCAAAAGGCACGGATATGACGAGAAGGAATGACGTATTTGTGGAAAAAAAAGTCCATCAAAAGAACCGTCCAATCGAGAAAGAAAACCTATTCTAATAGCCCCCCCCCCCCTCACAAAGCCAGAAAAACAGCAACCAATAGGCTGGTTGCATGCTAACCTAGTGACCCTTGACCCTATCCTCCATTTTGCAGCTACGTATATTAAAATTGAAATATTAATCCCATCCAATGTAGCCATAATAAAAGGGACAAACAAATTTCAAATACTGCAATATTATGTCTAACAGTAATAAAAACATAACTGGTGACGGCCATCTTAAATTCATCTAAAGTATATTAATCACATATTCAAAGAAAAGTAAATCCAAGCAAATAATATTACAAATGAAGTTTTTTCTATCAAAAAGAAAAAAATAAATGAATATATATGTATAACAAACCTAAAACTATATTAATGTTGAAACACAAACAAAAAAAATAAAAATGGTACATGATAGGTCCTATATAGTATAATACTGTAAGATTTCCCTACAAAACAATTACAAATATATACTAATCATTAATGAGTTTAAAAAAATTTAATCAGACACATCCCATACCAGAGACTCAAAGCATAGAATAAACTTTACTCAGGGCATCTATAAACATCTTGTACATCAGAATTACCTATTCAGCAATCGGCTTAACTTTAAGATTTTTAATGTACTCGCATCCCTGCTGGGGTGAGTAGATTCAGTGACTGAGACCCTTCGGGAAAGATTATCAGCCGCATTGGACGCTGAAGAGATGGATGTAAATTTAACTTGTACATCTCACTCATGACTTCTTGGTATTTCTTTCTTTCAGCAAAAATCTCAGGAGAAAAATCTTCGACTACATGAATCTCTGATTTGAAGATTATCTTTCGCTTTCTTCTGGCCTCTCGAAGTATGGCTTCTTTGGTTGTATAATAATGCAAACAAAGTACGATTGGCCGAGGATGTAATTCAGATGAACGCCGAAATCCTGGAACTCTGTGGACTCTATCGATTAAAGGGCTTGCTTCCAGGGTCTCACTAAAAAGTGAGTACAGCATGTCTGAGAAGAACTTTAGCAGATCACCAGCTTCAGTATTTTCAGGCAATCCTAGTATATGCAAATTCCTCCGACATGCTCTACTATCTAAATCAATCAGTTTTTTCTTTGTTTTAGATAGTTCCGAGGTAATTTCATTAATTTTCTTTTCCATTGAAGACATCTTCACTCCTTGTTCTTTAATAGTTTGCCTGAATTGTTCACGTTCGTTCTCAATTCGATTTGTAGTCTGCTTAAGCATCTGAAATTGAGTCCAGATTTTTCAGAGATTCTTGAACATTAGAGATAGATTTTTCAAGCTTCCCGTTGGTATCTGTCAGCTTATCAATCTTAGTATTGAGCGATCCAAATTCAAACTTCACATCTTTTATTGAAGAGAATATTCCTGCTAAAGTAACAGGTTCCTCCGATTTCTTGATTTGTTCAGTTTGCTCCATTTCAGGAAAACTCTTGCCACTTCTCAGTTCAATACCAGATCGACTTCCAGCCATTGTAACTAAATTGTAAATCCTTCAGCAGAAATAATAAATTATCAAACTTAAAAAGAATCTGTCAATGGGATGAAAAATATAAAGAAAAGTGGAGCCGCTATAAAACGCGACTTACTCCATGCGCTCCAAAATGGCGGATCCACGGCCTTCTGTCTCGCCAATCAACTTCCCAGCTCTACTTCATCCTCCCTCTAGGTTTCACCTATCGCCTGGTGTTTCTCTTTCCCCTTCCCCCACTTCTCAAATCTACTCCTCAGCTTCTTTTTCTCCAGTCCTGCCGAAGGGCTTCGGCCCGAAACGTCAGTTGCACTTTTGTTTTCCGCAGATGCTGCCTGGCCTGCTGAGTTCCTCCAGCATTTTGTGTGTGTGTTGCTCGGATTGCCAGCATTTGCAGACTTTCCCTTGTTTGTGATTTGGAACACACACTAACAACCATCACACCTGCTGAGGGCAGCCCATGAGTGTTGCCACGCACTCTGGTGCCAACGCAGCATGCCCACCACCTTCAGCACAGAATACAACAGCAAAACAAACCCCCTTCCCTCCCTCCCTCCCTACCTCCCACACTGGCTGTCACAACGGCCAGCAACCCCCAATTTAACCTTGGCTTACTTATTGCCCATTATGCCACTGGAAGTCCTCGATCTGCCTCTGTATAGAAGGATTCTTCATTGCTGTTTTCATAAACAATTGTTGTCTGCCCTAAGCTGAACCCCTGAACCTGGAAGACCGATGGACCACTCTTAGTCTGGCCTTTACCCTTTGACCTGTTTGACTCGGATGACCTTACCAAGCACCAAAGCGTAAAGCCCTGACTCCAGTCAACACAGCTCTCCAGGCCATTGAGGCCCGCAAACCTCCAAAAGCTACAACAAAGTTATGGAGGTTAACCTTAGCCTCATCACAGGACAATTTGCAATGAACAATTAACCTACCAACCAGTACAACTTTGAACTGTGGGAGGAAACTGTGGCACCCAGAGAAACCCAGGCGGTCACGGGGAGAATGTACAAACTCCTTACAGACAGCAGCAGGGATTGAACTTGGGCTGCTGGCGCTGTAAAGCGTTGTAAAAAAAAATCATATCGTGGCTGAGAATTCAGTTTCTATTTTAAACAATAAATCTGCCGTTCATTACAAACCAACTGGCATGCAATCATATCGCCATAAATCCCAACTGTTTCATTATACGTGGCTCCAGTCCTGAAGAAATGAGCTCTCAGAGCAGCTCGCTGGGGACAATCTATGGCTGTCTTAGCTGCTTCACTTGAGCCTAAGTTGAGAAGAAATAAATTTCTAACGGTATTCATCCTGAGAGGCAGGGATAGTGAATTAAGGAGAAACATCCTTTGAAGTTATTAAGAAGCACATCATTCTTACTGAAGAGGGCCTCAGAACCAAAACAGCAACATTTGAAACTGGAATGAGAACAGTGTAGAGGCATTCCACATCAATAAACACGTGGGTTAAGTTACCAGGGAAAGAGCGAAGGTCATACAAATTAATTATTATGAATGGCTTCCGGACACAGCTAAGTATACTTGTGAAGAACGGGAATTGGTGAGGACACAGGAAGTTGGGATTAGAATCTACCAGAAGGGAACAGAGTTATCGGTCAAATGGCCTCTACGTGATTTAATGAAGGAGGAAAGGAGGCAGATGACTAGAAAAATCAAACTGGTCTATATTCTTGATTCACGTTTCCACAGCATCCCGATTTTTTTTTTTTATTTTTTTCCTCCCCTGTGCAAAATCCTGGCATATGTTCCATAGTCCCCTTGGAGTCTGTGAGGATCAATATACTGTCAGCTGTGGCTCCATGGGATGCAGTCTTGCTTCCGAGTCAAAGGATTGTGGTTTCAAATCCCACTTGAGAGAACAGAGCAGAGAAAGATTGAAGCAGCACTGTGATATCCCAGAGCTGGCAAGCTATCAAGCTTCCCTTAGTTGGGTGCCAATTTCACTGCTGTCAAGGACCACCAGACAGAGGTGAAATTAGGCCATTCAGCCCATCATGGCTGGTCCATTTTCCTCTCAACACCATTGTCCCCAAATCCCTTCACACCCTGACCAATCAAGAACCAGTCAACCTCTGCCTTAAATATACCCAGTGACTTGGCCTCCACAGCCACCTGTGGCAAAGAATTCTGCAGATTCTCCACCTCCTGGCTAAAGAAATTCCTCCTCACCTCTGTTCTAAATGGACACCCCAGCTAAGTGAGGTGTTGACGGATATATTCAACATCTGTCTGGATCAATCCATTGTCCCTTTGGTTTTCAAACCATCATTCCAGTGCCAAAGAAGGCAGTTAGCCTAACCTCAGTGGTTGGGAAAGTGTTGGAGTCTACTATTAAGGATGAAGTTTTGGGATAGTTGGAGAGATGAGTTATACAGCTCTCGTTACATGCACGTGCAGTTCAATTCTTTGAGTGATTATGCAGAAAGTTTGAAGTTCATCACTCATCTCCTTCTACCTTAGGCCACAAACTTATCAATTACCCCTGCTGTCAACCACTTCTGGAGGTACAAGACGCCGACTTCTGCAAGGAAGGGTTACATCTGCTCCACAAGCTGGACTAAGTGTGTAAATGTAGGAGGGGACTATGTTGAAAAATAAATGTGCTCGGTTTTCTAAAATTGACTCCTTCTACCATAGGCCACGAACATATCAATCACCCCTCGTAAGGCATTTTGGTAAAAGGAACAATAGTGCAGACTATTATCTAAATGGGGAGAAGTTTCGAACATCAGAGGTGCAAAGGGACTTAGGAATCCTCATGCATGACTCCCAGAAGGTTAATTTCCAGGTTGGGTCTGTGGTAAAGAAGGCAAATGCAATGTTGACATTTATCTCAAGGAGAATGGAATATAAAAGAGAAAGGAGATAATGCTGAGCCTTTATAAGACACTAGTCAGGACGCACTTGGGGCATTGTCAACAGTTTTGGGCCCCATATCTCAGAAAGGATGTATTGTCATTGGAGAGAGTCCAAAGGAGGTTCACGAAGATTACTCTGGGAATGAAGGAGTTAACATATGAGGCACGTTTGGCAGTTTTGGGCCTGTACTCACTGGAATCTAGACGAACGGGGAGGGGGAGGGATCTCACTGAATCCTACTGAATGTTGAAAGGACTAGATCGGGTGGATGTGGAGAGGATGTTTCCTACGGTGGGGATAACCAGGACTAGAGGGCACAGCCTCAAAATTGAGCAGCAACCTTTTAGAACAGAGGTCAGGAGGAATTTTTTAGCCAGAGAGTAGTGAATCTGTAGAATTCTCTGCCACAGACTGTGGTGGAGGCCAAGTCCATGCGTATACTTAAGATGGAAGTTGCGAGTTTCCTGATCAGTCGGGGCTTCAAAGTATATGGCAAGAAGGCAGGTGTTTGGGGTTGAATGGGATATGTGATCAGCCATGATAGAATGGCAGAGCAGACTTGATGGGCTGAATGGCCTAATTCTGCTCTTGTGTCTTGTGGTCGAAGGTGACAGTAACCTGCCTAAATGACTATTGTCCTGTTGCAGTAACATCAACCGTTATGAAATGTTTTTAGTGGCTGGTCATGTCCAACATTAAAGCCTTTCACCTGGCTTCATTGGACCCTCTACAGTTTGCTGATCGCGGAAACCGATCCGTAACCTCTGCCCTGTCCCACCCCTGGAAAATGGGGTCTCGTATGCCAGGCTGCTGTTCACAGACCAGTTCGGCATTCAATGCCATCATATCCCAGAAACTGGTGGGAAAATTGTCCTTGCTGGCTCTCAACACCTCCTTTAGTAATGGGAGCCTGGACTTCTTAGCTGTAAGGCCGTGTAGGCAGCAAAATCCCTCATCCCATTACACTGAGCACTGGCGCTCCCCAGGGCTGTGTGCTCGGCCCGCTGACCGCGTCTCGGGGGTCCAGCTGAAACCGTGTCATCAGTTCTGCAGATGACACAACAGTAGTTGCCCTCATCAACAACGATACTGAGACGGCGTACAGAGAGGAAGTGGAGCGGCTGCTGGACCAGTGTGAGAACAACAACTCAAGTCCGAACGCGGAGAGGGCCGGGGAAATGACAGCGGACTTTAGGAAGATGCAAAATGACTATCCCCCTCTGTGAATACATGGCTTCTCAACAGAGAGAGAGTCAAGTTCCTGGGAGTTCCCATCACAGACTACCTCAATCACGGTCGTGGTCTGTCAATCTCACCTCCCTGAACAAGAAAGCACAGCGGCAGCAATCTCTTAAGGAGATTGAGGCAAGGGAGGCTCCCCCCTCCATCTTAACTTGAGAGCATCCGAACAAGTTGCATCTCCTTCTGGTATAGGAACAACCAAGCATTGGACTGGAGGTCCCTACTGTGAAAATGGCTGAGAGGATCATAGGGGTCTCCCAAATATCCAACGGGGACATTTATCAGCAATGCTGCAGGTGCAGGGCCCTTAATGTGATTAAGAATCCCGCCCCTCCATCCAGCCTCCTCTTTGACCTTCTTCCATCAGGCAGGAACGGTCAGGATGGGAAACGGTTTCTTCCCCCGGGCCATTAGGCTTCTGAACTCGCTGCCTCATCACGTTCGAAGTGTCACCTGATAACTTGTACTGTACCCTACAATTTTTCGTTCATGCACTTTGGTTTGTTTATCTATACATAACTCATTTGTAGAATTAATTCATACTTTTCTATGTTATTGTGTGTTATAGATGTGTTATGTCTATTATTGTGCTTTACAGCCTGGTCCAGAGAAACATTGTCTCATTTGATGGTATATATGTATATAGTAAAATGACAATGAACTTGACTTGACTCTGTTCTGAGGCTGCGCCCACCCTCCAGTCTTAAACTCCCCCACAATAGGAAACATCCTCTCCACATCCACTCTATCTGTGTCCTCTGGTCCTAGACTCCCCCACTACAGGAAACATCCTCTCCACATCCACTCTATCTGTGCCCTCTGGTCCGAGTCTCCCCCACAATAGGAAATATCCTCTCCACATCCACTCTATCGGTGTCCTCTGGTCCTAGACTCCCCCACTATAGGAAACATCCTCTCCACGTCCACTCTATCTCTGTCCTCTGGTCATAGACTCCCCCACTATAGGAAACATCCTCTCCACATCCACTCTGTCTGTGCCCTCTGGTCCTAGTCTCCCCCACTATAGGAAACATCCTCTCCACGTCCACTCTATCTGTGCCCTCTGGTCCTAGACTCTCCCACAAGAGGAAATATCCTCTCCACATCCACTCTATCTGTGCCCTGTGGTCCTAGACTCCCCCACTATAGGAAACATCCTCTCCGCATCCACTCTATCTGTGCCCTGTGGTCCTAGACTCCACCACTATAGGAAACATCCTCTCCGCATCCCCTCTATCTGTGTCCTCTGGTCCTAGACTCCCCCACTATAGGAAACATCCTCTCCACATCCACTCTATCTGTGCCCTGTGGTCCTAGACTACCCCACTATAGGAAACATCCTCTCCACATCCAATCTATCTGTGCCCTGTGGTCCTAGACTCCCCCAATATAGGAAACATCCTCTCCGCATCCACTCTATCTGTGCCCTCTGATCCTAGACTCCCCCACTATAGGAAACCTCCACTCCACATCCACTCTGTCTGTGCCCTCTGGTCCTAGACTCCCCCACAATAGGAAACATCCTCTCCACATCCACTCTATCTGTGTCCTCTGGTCCTAGACTCCCCCACAATAGGAAACATCCTCTCCACATCCACTCTATCTGTGTCCACTGGTCCTAGACTCCCCCATTATAGGAAACATCCACTCCACATCCACTCTATCTGTGTCCTCTGGTCCTAGTCTCCACCACTACAGGAAACATCCTCTCCACATCCACTCTATCTGTGTCCTCTACAGGAAACATCCTCTCCACATCCACTCTATCTGTGTCCTCTGCTCCTAGACTCCCCCACTATAGGAAACATCCTCTCCACATCCACTCTATCTGTGTCCTCTGGTCCTAGACTCCCCCACTATAGGAAACACCTCTCCACATCCACTCTATCTGTGTCCTCTGGTCCTGGACTCCCACACTATAGGAAACATCCTCTCCACATCCACTCTGTCTGTGCCCTCTGGTCCTAGATTCCCCCACTATAGGAAACATCCTCTCCACATCCACTCTATCTGTGCCCTGTGGTCCTAGACTCCCCCACTATAGGAAACATCCTCTCCGCATCCACTCTATCTGTGCCCTGTGGTCCTAGACTCCCCCACTATAGGAAACATCCTCTCCGCATCCACTCTATCTGTGTCCTCTGGTCCTAGACTCCCCCACTATAGGAAACATCCTCTCCACATCCACTCTATCTGTGTCCTCTGCTCCTAGGCTCCCCCACTATAGGAAACATCCTCTCCACATCCACTCTATCTGTGTCCTCTGGTCCTGGACTCCCCCCCCCCCCCCCCCTATAGGAAACATCCTCTCCACATCCACACTATCTGTGTCCACTGGTCCTAGACTCCCCCATGAGAGGAAACATCCTCTCCACATCCACTCTATCTGTGTCCTCTGGTCCTAGACTCCCCCACTATAGGAAACATCCTCTCCACATCCACTCTGTCTGTGCCCTCTGGTCCTAGTCTCCCCCACTATAGGAAACATCCTCTCCACGTCTACTTTATCTGTGTCCTCTGGTCCTAGACTCCCCTCACTATAGGAAATATCTTCACCACATCCACTCTATCTGTGCCCTCTGGTCCTAGACTCTCCCACTATAGGAAACATCCTCTCCACATCCACTCTATCTGTGTCCTCTGATCCTAGATTCCCCCACTATAGAAAACATCCTCTCCACATCCACTCTATCTGTGCCCTCTGGTCCTAGACTCCCCCACTATAGGAAACATCCTCTCCACATCCACTCTATCTGTGCCCTCTGGTCCTAGACTCCCCCACTATAGGAAACATCCTCTCCACATCCACTCTGTCTGTGCCCTCTGGTCCTAGACTCTCCCACAATAGGAAACATCCTCTCCACATCCACTCTATCTGTGCCCTCTGGTCCTAGACTCTCCCACTATAGGAAACATCCTCTCCACATCCACTCTATCTGTGTCCTCTACAGGATACATCCTGTCCACATCCACTCTATCTGTGCCCTCTGATCCTAAACTCCCCCACTATAGGAAACATCCTCTCCGCATCCACACTATCTGTGTCCTCTGGTCCTAGACTCCCCCACTATAGGAAACATCCTCTCCACATCCACTCTATCTGTGTCCTCTGGTCCTAGACTCCCCCACTATAGGAAACATCCTCTCCACATCCACTCTATCTGTGTCCTCTGGTCCTAGACTCCCCCACAATAGGAAACATCCTCTCCACATCCACTCTATCTGTGTCCACTGGTCCTAGACTCCCCCATTATAGGAAACATCCACTCCACATCCACTCTATCTGTGTCCTCTGGTCCTAGTCTCCACCACTACAGGAAACATCCTCTCCACATCCACTCTATCTGTGTCCTCTACAGGAAACATCCTCTCCACATCCACTCTATCTGTGTCCTCTGCTCCTAGACTCCCCCACTATAGGAAACATCCTCTCCACATCCACTCTATCTGTGTCCTCTGGTCCTAGACTCCCCCACTATAGGAAACATCCTCTCCACATCCACCCTGTCTGTGCCCTCTGGTCCTAGTATCCCCCACTATAGGAAACATCCCCTCCACGTCCACTTTATCTGTGTCCTCTGGTCCTAGACTCCCCTCACTATAGGAAACATCTTCTCCACATCCACTCTATCTGTGCCCTCTGGTCCTAGACTCTCCCACTATAGGAAACATCCTCTCCACATCCACTCTATCTGTGTCCTCTGATCCTAGATTCCCCCACTATAGGAAACATCCTCTCCACATCCACTCTATCTGTGCCCTGTGGTCCTAGACTCCCCCACTATAGGAAACATCCTCTCCGCATCCACTCTATCTGTGCCCTGTGGTCCTAGACACCCCCACTATAGGAAACATCCTCTCCGCATCCACTCTATCTGTGTCCTCTGGTCCTAGACTCCCCCACTATAGGAAACATCCTCTCCACATCCACTCTATCTGTGTCCTCTGCTCCTAGACTCCCCCACTATAGGAAACATCCTCTCCACATCCACTCTATCTGTGTCCTCTGGTCCTAGACTCCCCCACTATAGGAAACATCCTCTCCACATCCACTCTGTCTGTGCCCTCTGGTCCTAGTCTCCCCCACTATAGGAAACATCCCCTCCACGTCCACTTTATCTGTGTCCTCTGGTCCTAGACTCCCCTCACTATAGGAAACATCTTCTCCACATCCACTCTATCTGCGCCCTCTGGTCCTAGACTCTCCCACTATAGGAAACATCCTCTCCACATCCACTCTATCTGTGTCCTCTGATCCTAGATTCCCCCACTATAGGAAACATCCTCTCCACATCCACTCTATCTGTGTCCTCTGGTCCTAGTCTCCACCACTACAGGAAACATCCTCTCCACATCCACTCTATCTGTGTCCTCTACAGGAAACATCCTCTCCACATCCACTCTATCTGTGTCCTCTGCTCCTAGACTCCCCCACTATAGGAAACATCCTCTCCGCATCCACTCTATCTGTGCCCTGTGGTCCTAGACACCCCCACTATAGGAAACATCCTCTCCGCATCCACTCTATCTGTGTCCTCTGGTCCTAGACTCCCCCACTATAGGAAACATCCTCTCCACATCCACTCTATCTGTGCCCTGTGGTCCTAGACTCCCCCACTATAGGAAACATCCTCTCCGCATCCACTCTATCTGTGCCCTCTGGTCCGAGACTCCCCCACTATAGGAAACATCCTCTCCGCATCCACTTTATCTGTGCCCTCTGATCCTAGACTCCCCCACTATAGGAAACATCCTCTCCGCATCCACTCTATCTGTGTCCTGTGGTCGTAGACTCCCCCACTATAGGAAACATCCTCTCGGCATCCACTCTATCTGTGCCCTCTGGTCCTAGACTCCCCCACTATAGGAAACATCCTCTCCACATCCACTCTATCTGTGTCCTCTGGTCCTAGTCTCCACCACTACAGGAAACATCCTCTCCACATCCACTCTATCTGTGTCCTCTACAGGAAATATCCTCTCCACATCCACTCTATCTGTGTCCTCTGGCCCTAGACTCCCCCACTATAGGAAACATCCTCTCCACATCCACTCTAACTGTGTCCTCTGGTCCTAGACTCCCCCACTATAGGAAACATCCTCTCCGCATCCATTCTATCTGTGTCCTCTAATCCTAGACTCCCCCACTATAGGAAACATCCTCTCCACATCCACTCTATTTTTGTCCTCTGCTCCTAGACTCCCCCACAATAGGAAACATCCTCTCCGCATCCACTCTATCTGTGTCCTCTGCTCCTAGGCTCCCCCACTATAGGAAACATCCTCTCCACATCCACTCTATCTGTGTCCTCTGGTCCTGGACTCCCCCCCCCCCCCCCTATAGGAAACATCCTCTCCACATCCACTCTATCTGTGTCCTCTGGTCCTAGACTCCCCCACTATAGGCAACATCCTCTCCACATCCACTCTGTCTGTGCCCTCTGGTCCTAGACTCCCCCACTTTAGGAAACATCCTCTCCGCATCCACACTATCTGTGTCCTCTGGTCCTAGACTCCCCCACTATAGGAAACATCCTCTCCACATCCACTCTATTTGTGTCCTCTGGTCCTAGACTCCACCACTACAGGAAACATCCTCTCCACATCCACTCTATCTGTGTCCTCTGGTCCTAGACTCCCCCACTATAGGAAACATCCTCTCCACATCCACTCTATCTGTGTCCTCTGCTCCTAGACTCCACCACAACAGGAAACATCCTCTCCACATCCACTCTATCTGTGCCCTCTGGTCCTAGACTCCCCCACTATAGGAAACATCCTCTCCACATCCACTCTATCTGTGTCCTCTGGTCCTGGACTCCGCCACTATAGGAAACATCCTCTCCACATCCACTCTATCTGTGCCCTCTGGTCCTAGACTCCCCCACTATAGGAAACATCCTCTCCACATCCACTCTATCTGTGCCCTCTGGTCCTAGACTCTCCCACAATAGGAAACATCCTCTCCACATCCACTCTATCTGTGTCCTCTGGTCCTAGACTCTCCCACTATAGGAAACATCCTCTCCACATCCACTCTATCTGTGTCCTCTGCTCCTAGACTCCACCACAACAGGAAACATCCTCTCCACATCCACTCGATCTGTGCCCTCTGGTCCTAGACTCCCCCACTATAGGAAACATCCTCTCCACATCCACTCTATCTGTGTCCTCTGGTCCTGGACTCCGCCACTATAGGAAACATCCTCTCCACATCCACTCTATCTGTGCCCTCTGGTCCTAGACTCCCCCACTATAGGAAACATCCTCTCCACATCCACTCTATCTGTGCCCTCTGGTCCTAGACTCTCCCACTATAGGAAACATCCTCTCCACATCCACTCTATCTGTGTCCTCTGCTCCTAGACTCCACCACAACAGGAAACATCCTCTCCACATCCACTCTATCTGTGCCCTCTGGTCCTAGACTCCCCCACTATAGGAAACATCCTCTCCACATCCACTCTATCTGTGTCCTCTGGTCCTAGACTCCACCACAACAGGAAACATCCTCTCCACATCCACTCTATCTGTGTCCTCTGGTTCGAGACTCCCCCACTATAGGAAACATCCTCTCCGCATCCACTCTATCTGTGCCCTCTGGTCCTAGACTCGCCCACTATAGGAAACATCCTCTCCACATCCACTCTGTCTGTGCCCTCTGGTCCTAGACTCCCCCACAATCGGAAACATCCTCTCCACATCCACTCTATCTGTGTCCTCTGGTCCTAGACTCCCCCACAATAGGAAACATCCTCTCCACATCCACTCTATCTGTGTCCTCTGATCCTAGATTCCCCCCACTATAGGAAACATCCTCTCAACATCCACTCTATCTGTGCCCTGTGGTCCTAGACTCCCCCACTATAGGAAACATCCTCTCCGCATCCACTCTATCTGTACCCTGTGGTGCTAGACTCCCCCACTATAGGAAACATCCTCTCCGCATCCACTCTATCTGTGTCCACTGGTCCTAGACTCCCCCACTATAGGAAACATACTCTCCACATCCACTCTATCTGTGTCCTCTGGTCCTAGTCTCCACCACTACAGGAAACATCCTCTCCACATCCACTCTATCTGTGTCCACTACAGGAAAAATCCTCTCCACATCCACTCTATCTGTGTCCTCTGGTCCTAGACTCCACCACAACAGGAAACATCCTCTCCACATCCACTCTATCTGTGTCCTCTGGTCCTAGACACCCCCACTACAGGAAACATCCTCTCCACATCCACTCTATCTGTGTCCTCTGCTCCTAGACTCCACCACTATAGGAAACATCCTCTCCGCATCCACACTATCTGTGTCCTCTGGTCCTAGACTCCACCACTACAGGAAACATCCTCTCCACATCCACTCTATCTGTGTCCTCTGGTCCTAGACTCCACCACAACAGGAAACATCCTCTCCACATCCACTCTATCTGTGTCCTCTGGTCCTAGTCTCCCCCACTATAGGAAACATCCTCTCCACATCCACTCTATCGGTGCCCTCTGGTCCTAGACTCCCCCACTATAGGAAACCCTCTCCACATCCACTCTATCTGTGTCCTCTGGTCCTAGACTCCCTCACTATAGGAAACATCCTCTCCACGTCCACACTATCTGTGTCCTC